>NC_136858.1:6610894-6890894 GCF_951799975.1 Gobius niger | reverse complement strand
CTTCAAACAGATAACCTGAGAGAGAGGGGAGCCTTTCCACACACACGTGCACGCTGAGGCCGGGTGCGTGCGTTGAACAGCCTGTTCCCAGAGGCTCGAGGAGGATCTGAGCGAGGAGAGTTTAGCAGATGGATGTAAACATGTGACAGGACTGTACTCTGGCACTGGAAGGAGAACAACTTACTGATTTTAGCTTCTCACTCCGAGCACGCCAACGCCACGCTTCCTTATGAGCATCCTACCCAAGCCCAAATCCTCATGACTAAGACTGTGGAATGAATGGAGCGATCTGGACCACGGCGTGCTTTGTTTCACTCATGCATGATGGAGTACTTCTGTATATTCAGTCTCCATGGAGTATCTTCATTGGGTTAACTCTGACCATTTAGGAAATACGTTTGCCTTCATTACAAAGCATGTCCATGTCACCAGCGCAACCAGTTATGTCTTGGGAACCAAAATGATGGCCCTCGTTGGAAATTTGTCTAAAGGGACTATACCTGATTTTTTTTTTTTTTAAACAAAATCTTAGTTACTGTAAATATGGTCATTTTAAATGTGAGTCCAAATGGTCTGTGTACTGTATGTGCTCCTAGGCTCACACTGCAGTCAATTATTGAGCAGTTACTAAACTTAGAGACTTCCACAGCTGGAAGGAACACGTGTAGAAACCGTCAGTTCAGGACCTCACAAGCACACATGTCCACCATTTTGTTTTAAGCGTCAGCCAAATGGATTTCCAGCTGCTTTCCTCTTTTTCACTTGTAATATCTGTAAGACAGAATAGAAACATTTGTGTTTCATTCTTTTTTATACTTTCCCAGAGGTCTAAGCGTGCATAATTACATAACCTCCACTGACCTCAAGGCCTTTGCTTTAGTTTAGACGAGATTAACTATTTAGAGGGAATGAGTAAAACAGCATTTCATATGTAAAATTCATGACTGAGAAAGGGTCATCATGGGCTAATGTAACAATGTGCGTGTTCTGTCCTCTCAGCTTTGCTGCTCTTATGGCTTCAGTATTCCGTCATCGTTTTAGTCAAAGTCATTTTTCTGCTGACTAAAATGAGACTAAAACAAAAATGAAAAAATATATATTTTAGAATGAATAAAAATGAAAAGAAGAGATTAAAATCATCCAAACTTCCAATGACAGTTTGAAAGAGCCTCAGATCATTTCAATTCTCTGGCAAAGGAACAGCTGTGAGCTTTGTTCATGAGAACAAACATGAAGCAGAGGACCGTGATTAAATGTGATTAAAAATAAATATTATAAAGGCAAAGTTGACTAATTTGATCTTAGATTTAGACCACTAAATTTACATACAATTTATTCGACTAAAATAGACTAAAATTTAAGAGAGTTATTTAACCAAGACTTAACTACGTGTTTGAGATCTTGTGCCTGGTGCAAGGACAGCGCGAGCTCCAAATGCGATGGTTATCTTCCATGGGTGCAGCTGTTGCGCTCTGTGCCCGTGCCACTGGCGAGAGGGTGTCGCTTATAAAAAGAGAAGTGGTGGACTGAAGCGTGGTTTATTACAAGCAGCCCTGACAGCGGTGCTCTGATGGCCTCACATTCATTTCTTCGTTTATGTCACGCTTCCTTGTGTTCTTCCTCTATTTGCTCTCACAGGTCAAACTAACAACTGTATTAACCCCATCATGAGCTAAATTATGTCTGTGTCCTACAGCCGGTCCTGCTGTGGTGAGGGGCGGCACTCGCTCGGTTGTAAATGCATTACCGAGATGAAAACATAAGATAAGAGATAAGATAAGATAAACCTTTATTGATCTCACAAAGGAGAAATTCACTTGTTACAGTCGGCGTTACTTCACAGTCTTATTGTACAGTCTGACAGCAGTGGGGATGAAGGCTTTGCGGTAGCGCTCCGTCCTGTACTGAGGGTGTCTCAGTCTGCCACTGAGAGAGCTGCTGAGCTCTTCTACAGTCCCGTGCAGTGGGTGGGAGGTGTTGTCCATGATGGAGGTGAGCTTGGCTAACACCCTCCTGTCCCTCACCTCCTCCACAGAGTCCAGGGGGCAGCCCAGGACGGAGCTGGCCCTCCTGACCAGCAAAACATAAGCATATGTTCACCCACCACTCCCCCACAACCCGTCTCCCTGCGCCTCGCGGAGTCTGGGTGGAGGAAATATACTGTTCGCTATTGGCCATGGGTTTTTCTCATTTCTCATGCGTTTCTACTGAGCACATAATGTTCCGCCATTGTCAAGCCTAGGAGGGGCGCAATGAGGGCAGGACTGGCTGTACAGCTCTTTCTATCGTTACACCGGACACAGAGGGAGTGTTTCACTCATGGTGGGATGAATAAAGTTTTAGTTTGGCCTGATAGAGCTTGTAAAAGCCTATAATGCTAAAAGAAAAACATGAGGCAGCGTGACGCAAACGAGGAAAACAATGTGAGCCTGCTATAGGAGGGCACTGTGAAATAAACCATGCCTGAGTTAATCTTAATGCAAAATGGGCCTTCTGGAACTTTTTACCATGTTACAATGTTAGGTTAAGGTTCTTTACTTGTCACTATACACAACTGTACAATTAAATCTGCATTTGACGACTACAGTGGCCCAAAAATACATGAAGACTCATGTTCAAACCGTCTTGTTCACTGATGAGGCCGTGTAGCCCTGGAGGGTCAGATGGATGGAGAAGTGGATGGTTGGTAAATGGTCAACATGTCCCAACAAGGCTGCGACGTCAGCAAGGAGGGGGCGGAGTCATGTTTTGAGACAGAGTTATGGGGAGAGATTTTGTCAGCCCCAAGATCATCTTCATGCACGACAACGCACCATGTCATGCTGTAAAGAATACCTCTGCATCACTGGCTGATATGGGCATACAAGGAGAGAAACTGATGATGTGGACCCCATCCTCCCCTGACCTCAACCCTATTGAGAACCTTTGGAGCCTCAACAAGCAAAACATCTATGAGGGTGGGAGGCAGTTTTCATCCAAACAGCAGCTCTGGGAGGCTATTCTGACATCCTGCAAACAAATCCAAGCAGAAACTCTCCAAAAACTCACAAGTTTAATGGATTTAAGAATTTTGAAGCTGCTATCAAAGAAGGGTCCTATGAGAAAATGTATCTGTTAAAGGAGTAGGCCACCGTTTTTACATACTGAGATATGTTCTTTCCTTAGCTTTGACGAGTTCTTTAGGACCTGTCTGATCTTCCCCGTGCCTTCAGTCACATAAACACAGCGCAGACGGCGTTAGCATTTAGCCTCTCCCCCTCTCCACTATAGCTCCAAAACAGGTCAAGATAGAAGCTACCAAGCTCTTCCACGTTTTCCCTATTTAAATATGGTTACGTGAAGTGTTCCACTACAAAGTATAATTACACAAAATTAAACAATGTGGATTTTCTAAGCGGATAAAAGGGGGAACTATATTGTAAGGCGTAGGAGTAGTTCGAAATCCGCGCACTAATCTTCACTTTACTGCGCAGTAATCTTCACTTTACTGTGCGGATGCCATACCACCCAGATCTACAGTGCAGACATTGGGATGTCATTCGGACTAGAGAAGTGTGGTCGGATGGTGACTAAGAGAGGGAAGGTAGTCCACACAGAAGGGGTCTCACTCCCAGAAGGAACAATAGCAGACATTGAGGACAGTTACAAGTACCTTGGAATCCCACAAGCAAATGGCAACCTCGAAGAGGTGACAAGGAAAGCGGCCACGGCCAAATACCTCCAACGAGTAAGGCAGGTCCTAAGAAGCCAGCTCAATGGCAAGAACAAGTC
Organism: Gobius niger; assembly: GCF_951799975.1. Lineage (NCBI taxonomy): Eukaryota > Metazoa > Chordata > Actinopteri > Gobiiformes > Gobiidae > Gobius > Gobius niger. The sequence continues at coordinate 6,887,123 of NC_136858.1, read as the reverse complement.
CCGGGCAATAAACAGCTACACCCTGCCAGTAATCAGATACCCTGCAGGAATAATAAGCTGTACAAAAGATGAGATACAGACCACAGATGTTAAGACGCGAAAGCTCCTAACCATGCACGGAGGGTTCCACCCCAAATCCAGCACTCTGAGACTGTACGCTAGCCGTAAGGAAGGAGGCCGAGGACTAGTGAGTGTGAGAGCCACTATCCAGGATGAAACATCCAAGATCCATAAGTACATCAAGGACAAGGCTCCGACAGATGACGTGCTCAGTGAATGTCTCAGACAATGGGGAACAGAAGATGAGGTGCTGGAGGTCCCGTCATGGGAGGACAAGCCCCTACACGGCATGTACCACCGAAACATAACTGAAGTGGCGGATATACAGAAATTCTACCAATGGCTAGACAGAGCCGGACTAAAGGACAGCACAGAGGCACTCATCATGGCTGCACAGGAGCAGGCCTTGAGCACCAGAGCAATAGAGGCCCAGATCTATCACACCAGACAAGACCCCAGGTGTAGACTGTGCAAAGAGGCCAATGAGACAATCCAGCACATAACTGCAGGGTGTAAGATGCTGGCAGGGAAAGCTTACATGGAGCGCCATAACCAAGTGGCTGGTATAGTGTACAGGAACATCTGTGCAGAATATGGGCTGGAAACCCCAAGGTCAAAGTGGGAAACACCTCCAAAGGTGGTTGAGAATGACCAAGCCAATATCCTGTGGGACTTCCAGATACAGACGGACAAAATGGTAATGGCGAACCAACCGGACATTGTGGTGGTGGACAAAGAGCAGAGGAAAGCCATTGTGGTCGACATAGCAATACCAAGCGACTTCAACATCAGGAAAAAGGAACACGAGAAACTAGAGAAATACCAGGGGCTCAGAGAAGAGCTGGAGAAAACCTGGAGGGTGAAGGCATCAGTGGTACCCGTGGTCGTTGGGGCACTCGGGGCAGTGACCCCCAAACTGGAGGAGTGGCTCCAGCAGATCCCAGGAAATACATCAGACATCTCGGTCCAGAAAAGTGCAGTTCTAGGAACAGCAAAGATACTGCGCAGAACCCTCAAGCTCCCAGGCCTCTGGTAGAGGACCCGAGCAGGAGGAAAAAGAGACCGCCCGCGGAGGGTGAGGAAGAGTTGTTTTTATATACATATATACTGTTATCACTGGGAGGTGTTTTTCAATCACATTCATATTATCTTCTAACAGTTAAAGACTTGAAAATTTGAGTCGACAATTTACAAAATCTGAAAAAAAAACAATAATAATCACTTGCATAATGATTTGGAATGCAGTCTAAGTGGGCACAATGTCATTTTGGGAATGGGTGATAAATAAATAAACTGCCTCAAAGACAATAGAACAATAGAAAAATATGAAAAACTAAAATCTGAAACATTTAATGTTAAAAAGATGTTCCGTCATCAAAGATGTGCCAGTGGCTCAAAACAGCACTCGTGCATCTTTGAGTAATCTGTGAGTCTGTTCTCTGCACTGACAGCTCCATAAAGCTGCTCCTGAGGCCCTGCATACACAGGAAATAATTTCTTCACCTCGTCTGCTCTATTCTGTTTTTCTCTCTTTATTGAAACAGCTGCACAGCAAAATGGAGCACAAGAAGGAGTGGGAGGGGCTTAAATGGAGTTTGCTTGTCGACTCAGGAAGTGAAACAAATGGATATTTTGTTTGAGATCAATATCACATTTTCTATGTGTAAGATAGTGATAAAGATAAACACCGGAGTAGGAATAATACCCGCTCTTTAAAAGCCCAGTCCATGTTCATGTGCTGGATCGATAACACTTTATACCCCGGGCTTATATCGCTCTGCCCTGTGGCTGTCACACTGCGGCCGCAGTATTCAAGGATCCGGTGTTCTTTGAATCAGAGTTTTGGATTATTCCGAATTACACTTTCCATCAGGATTACTGTAGTCCATGATCTGCAGTTTGTTCAATGTCAGGAAAAGCACATATCAAACTGCAACACACTGGCAACTTAGCATTCAGCCGAGGGATTGGTTCCTGCCCATGTCTTTTCATGGTTAGAGCATCTGCTGTGTTTGAAGATAACACGTTTACCAGTGCATTCATGTAAATATTTATGTATTTATGTATGTATGAATTACTTTCACAAAACAAGCCTCTCTCGGCTCCCCAGCTGCTGTGAAGTGCCTGTATTTCTGCTTTGCGACGAATCACGAGAGCACTCAAATGCGCCTGTTAATAAAAAGTGAATTTCTCCACAGGAGCCAGTGCCGGCACTAAACGCCCGCCTTTTATCAGTGCTTCCGTGGGAGCGTGGCGTGATGAGCACGCTCCTTTGGCATCCCACACACAACACTACCGCCGCTACAGGCCCCATTCAGGAGGCGCTCTATTCACATCTCATCCGAGTTGGCAAACAGCGCACTCGATACCAACAAACAGGCGCGGACAAAGGCGTACAGTGTGCGCGTATAACATACATGCAAATCGGTGAAGATGAGAGGCGCCCGCGGATTATGCACGAATACCGAAGTAGGCGGCGGCTTTGGAGATTGCATTCCGCGGCATCTCATCGGCGCCGCATCCCTCTCTCCTTCACTCGTTTTCTTCTCCTAAATCCTTTTATCGGAGCCCTCCCCCTCTGTCTGGCTGCAGCCTTTTAATTGCTTTCTGAGTCACCTGATTCCGCCGAGGAGCTGCGGAGATGGAGAGGCAGAGGTGTGTTTAAACATTTAACACCTCAAACTTGTCTCTTTCTCTCAATCCGTCTCTCGATCTCTGTGTCTGTACAATCTGTCCAGGTCAACAACTTTTGACTCGTAATTTGCCCAGGACACAGGAGGCTGACGGGAAATTGCTTCTCGTGCTCATTGCTTCCGGTGGGTACGGCGGACTGTCCCGGGCTGCCCCCAAATCCCACTTGAATGCAACTTTTTATGCTTCATTTTCCCAGAAGAGAAATGTTCCTTTGCATTGATGAACAAGGTGAAAGAACAGAGCCCAATTGTCAGCAAAAAGACTCCACTTTGAGGCTTGGTAGTTTTTTTTACATTTAATGCTTTATACAACTGAAAATAGAAAGACAGAAGGCGTACTACCCCAGGAAACAGTTAGCAAGCCGGCTACTCTGGGAACCTTTGACAATTCTGTGTTTTGGTCAGTTTATTTTTCCTATGTCCGTTAGCATTTAGCCTTCACACATCGCAAATTATGAGCAATCCAGCAGCGGTGCTCCCATCAGGGCAGTCACCTCCTCTAGTGACCCCCCCCTCACAAGTGGCGAAAGCGCAAAGCACATAGCGCTGCCAAAAAGTCATGAAAATAAAGTCATGGCTGCCCTTTGGTTGCAGTAAGGGAAACCGGAGCACCCAGAGAACACCTATGCAGACACAGGGAGAACATGCAAACTCCACAGAAAGTCCTGCTGTGTAGCACGAGTGCTAACCGGCTTCACTGGGTGATAAATAATGTACAATATCTAGTGTAGCACTGAGAGCAGCTCGTCAGTACAAGTGTTAGCTGTTATCTTCATGACTTGATCCATACGCTCCGCTGTTCCTTCTCGATATCTCCAGTTAATACCCAAAAGCCTTGAATGGAACTTGATTTTCAGAGAGCCTCACAACAAGCAATTAATTCATTTCCCCCATACTCTTTGGTTTGTTTTGTATTACCCAGTTGTGCATGTTATAGATTAGACCTAGAGACAACTTGCAAACTCTACAAAACAGGACAATTCTGCAGTTTTACACTGAAGAAGAATGGACTAAGAGCTTGCCTCAGCAAGATGCAGATTAGAGACAATAGAGACGCGCCCCGCGCTGATGAATGATCCTCGGGGGCCTGAATACAGTAGGTTTCTGAGAATATGGAGGTGTGATTGTACAGTAGAGTGGTGAGGAGTGTAGGCTGTGCTGGGTGGGTCCCTCACATTTATACTGTGAGATGCTGATACTCGTTTATATTGCCTTTTAATTCAGTTACAGGATTACATAACCATGCCGATTCTCAGTGGAAGTCAACAAGTGAACATGTGTTTCCGTCGTCATGGCGATGAGTTGTGCCAGATGCTACCACGGCCTGGGTTGGTGTGCAGCTGGTGGGACCACTTGGGGCTGAACATGAGTCTGAGAGAGTCCCTTAGAGAGGCCTGGACTGCACATAGACGTGACAATGTCCAAATGATGTTTGCTCTTGTTATTATTCATGTTCATATTGTACTTGTTTGGCAGTGGATATTTAGTTTTTGGTTTGTGTATGCTATTGTGCCACAACTTGCTCCTAAATCATCAGTTATCACATGGTGACATTCACTTTACTACCCGACAAGTTGAGGCATACGCTATGATAAGGTAGGTTATAACATAAATGGAAATAGATTTCAACATGTCTAATCCCAGTATCTCACGAGATGAACCTTCAAAGTTACAGTAGTAACACAAGTAGTCACAATGCACATTACAGAGATTATAAGCAGAATATAGATAACCCTAACCTTAAGGTATGGTTACCTTGGCCCTAAACCTAATTTCTGTCATGATATGTCAAGTTTTCACAGCAGTTCGTCCCTCCTGAGCAGACTATCCGGTTCAAAACGGGAAGATTTAAGCCTGGTTCACACGGGAGGATTTTAAAATTGTGGCCAGATTTTTCCAAACCTGAGAGACCCCACACAAAATCACGAGTCTAACAGTTTTGGTCATACAGTGTGTGGTTCAGCCACACAACAAAATCAACACATCACACACACCCATTTCACTCACGAACATTCCCAGGTCAGACGGGAAATCTCACAAAAACTCTCAAGACCAAATATGACTTCTGAGTAAACAAACATGGTCAAGGTCAAGGTCAAGGTCAAAGTTTATTTATAAAGCACATTTAAAATACAGTTGACACTGCCCAAAGTGCTGTACATGTTTCAGTGCGAGACAAATATATATATATACATACACACAGTACAAAAGAACAACATGGAATGATCAACTCAGCTCGTGTTAAAAGCCAATGTAAAGAGGCGTGTTTTTAAGAGTGACTTAAAACTCTCAATGGATGAGGCTGATCGAATGCTCAAAGGGAGCTCGTTCCAAAGTTTGGTGGACAGTTTGGTGGACAGTTTCATTAAGCTTGTGTTTCCACTGTGATGGTTGAAAGATCCTTTAGATCTTTTAGATTTTAGATGTTTTAGATCTTCTAACTCCACCCCACAACACATGATCCCCCAGCTTTTAATTCACCACTAAAAACCCAGACTCTCACAATGACATAACACACATCACTAAGTGAACTGGTAAAGCCACTTTTGAATGCATCACACCTGAAGAGGCAAACACCAAACAATCAAGAGGGATTCATTTGTTGTCAGTCCGATGTTAGTGACTAACTGCCCATTGAAGTTTAAAGAATTTGACAGTGTATGTGTATGTGTGTACGTATGTATACATAGTTATTACTACTACCAATGAAAAATCAAAACAAAATACATATGATCATTTCTATTTTTTTTCTAATTCTGTTATGGTGATTGTAGTAGTAATCATTGTCATGGTAACAAAATATATAATAATGATAATAATTTGTATTATCATTGCTATTAAGCGTAAAGCACTACTCTACTCTACACTACTCTCACTCATCTGCAGAAACACATATCTTCATGATTCACTCATTAGGTTTCAACCCCCCACCAGGATTGTTCTATCATCTCTTTTTTGTCAATTAACATACTTAAAGTACCTATTTACCTACTTATTGTTTTTTTTCTTTACAGTTGTCTTAACCTTAACCTAAGCGTCCGTACTAAGAACTGCACTACTCTGGACTTCCAAATGTATCAAACATATGCAGAAACACACCACACCACACTACACACCACACCTCTACACATGTCTTGTCAACTTAATGTTTGTTTTGTAATGTCATGTATATTATATGTATGTAAGCGTAAATAAAAAAACAAAAAAACATCGCGGACGAAGAAGAGGCTGTAGCGATAGATAATAGTTTGTTTTTCACTGAAAAACGTCTCTCTGACATCCACCGGACTTTCTGATGCGCCATAACCACTGTTCTGATTATATGGATTCTCCTTTGCTTCCTGGTGCTTCCTCGCCGCCTTGTCACTTCATCATCTCGCTTTCTGATTGGCTACACGTCACAGTCAAGAGGCTGCTGCTCGTTTGTCCTCGGGGCTCACCACACACCAGGAGCAAAACCAATCCAACATCCTTAAAGGAACAGGTTCTTCCATACTGAGATATGTTCTTACCTGAGCGAGTTGATGCGTACCTGTCTGGTCTTTGTGCCCGTGTAAGAGCTTCATCGCTTCTATCTTCACCCTGTTTCGAGCTATAGGGATATGCCGGGAGAGGCCAAATGCTAACAACATGTTTGGTCATTTTGCATGACTGAGCGCGCGCACAAAGACCAGACAGGTATGTATCAACTCGTCTAAGCTCAGGCAAGAACATATCTCAGTATTTAAAAACGGTGGCCTGTTCCTTTAAGACTCCTTACATGGAGAATGTTGAAAGGGCGCCCCCTTGTGTCATCTTGCATCCAAATGCCCAGAACAAGCCCCAGCGGGTCCTAAACGGGCATGCTTTAAGAGGCTACTGACCAGTATAGATTGTTCATGATGGAGTTTGTATGACCCTGAGAGAAATGATCCTTACTACAACCACTGCTCACAAGACAAAGTAACTGCCATCATGGAACACACAACAATGCCACACTTTCCCACTCATTCTATAGAAGCTGATTGTATGTGAGTGCATCAGTGGGAGCCGCTCCTTTAATGAGAGTGAAGACGCCTTCAGAAGAGTATCAATAACATGAGTGTGCTCGTATTTGCAGCTTTAGTCAGTAAATACTGCAGCCTGCCATAACAGGATCAGAACAAACTGTAATGCGTTTACGATTGACAGCCTGGATATGAACCGTCTCTCCTGGAATCTAGTCAAACACAGAGTTGCCAGATTAATTTGGTGCAGCTGTTATTGAGCTGTACCAATGTTGTGTTACAACAGCTCTATTGACTTAGAACCATCACATATTCATCCACTCATCTCTCTGCAGCAGCAGCCATTCAGAGATACTGACGTGACGTACATGGTCCAACTGTCAGGTGTTCATTTACAATAAGCACTGTGACAAAACAAGCTCTGGTTGTTCCTTTGAGAGGCTGAGTCCTGGGATGATGTGGGACTCTCTCACTTGATGTTTTCATTTGAAGACATTTTATGCTACAAATGACCAAAATTGCGGATGTTTTCAGCGACAAGTAGAGCCAGGATTCAATGTGTGGTTTGATATTGTTGATATACGAGTTACAGATTTTACCAGAGGGGATTGTGGATTTAGTTTTTGTATAAGCTATTTATAAGAGAGAGAGAGAGAGAAAAAATCTAATTTCTTGTTTTCTGGTTCCACAGTTCAATAAATCAGACAGGAATTAGATATTAAAAAATCCCTGTGATGTGTGGAGTCTGTAGGAGCAACTAAAGTTTAGATGTTGCAAGAGTGGAAAGAAATGTTATAAAATAAGCATCTTTCACCTGCAGCGTCTCGCCTTAATGTTGCTGAATGTGGAAGTGTTTGCCCATACAGTATAGTTCAGGAATGTGAAGGTGCCCACAGTAACTTCCCTGACTGTTGTAACAATCCGTGTATAAAACGTCTGTGTAAAAGTCAGTCCATTTGTCTTCTCCCTGCCTGCGGTCCTTTTCAGAGCCCTGCGCGCCCATAAAGTCCATCGATCCCTGACACAACGAGCCGCGCGTCTGCTCAAATCCAGCTCTGTAAAACTGCAAACACGCTCCCCGCTCGAGCAGCCGGGAACAGGGGAAGGGCTGAGGTCACCGCGGGCAGGAGCGCACTGCTGAGCCAACCGCATACATTCTTAAATAGACACGCAGGTTAATCAAATATGCAGAAGGTTTGTGAACGCTGGCTCCAAACCTCCTATTGGTATGTACTTTGTAAAGGGCCCCGTGAGAAAGTACAAACAGGATACTAAACGAGAGTGTGTGTTGTTTCATTCACACGTGGTAGAGTAAGCCAGCGTATTCATAGTCTCGCCCGCAGGAGCTGATGTCCCGCGAGACCAACTCCTATAACGACCAATGCTAAACCAGGAGCAACATTTTCAATAATCCAACGGTAGAATGTGACACACTCATTGTTAGTGACTGGTTTATTTCTTCTAAGTCTTATTTCTCCGTCAGGATCAGGTCATTTCTTTGAAACGTTGTGTTGTTTAGCCGTATTAGCTTTGTTTTCTCTTCATTCCCAGGGTTCAGTTCCCATGTTCAATAAATATTGGTCATATGGTGTTAAAAAGTACAGAAATACTGTTTGAAAGTAGGAAATAAATGTCTTTAAAGAGTTTGACAGAGGAAAATCCATGAACAAATGAAGCTAAAGTCTGTGCCTCCTATAAAACTTAAAAATAATACATTTGAAAAACTTATTTCCAGATTTGGCATAAGGGCAGTCACAGTTCAGGCGTTCTGCTCTCCCAAAATGTCATCCGTTTGACTTTGCAACTTCCGGTTCTGTCTGCCGTAGCGTTTTTGTTAGTTCTCCTTGCTTCATCTTCTAAGAAATGAATACAATTCTGTATTTGATATTTTATGATGCAGACTTTGACTGTTCTGACTCCCTACATTGCTGCGCAAATGTAATTAGAATGTATGAGCAAGCCGAAGGCAAATTTCTGCCATCATTGTGCATGGTAGACATTAAAGTTTTTTCTATTCTATTCTACTCTACATTCTACATTTGGGGCTCGTACCTCCGCCTGCCTTCAGTAGACACTCAGCCACACACTGCCCGGCTCGGAGCCTCGAAGGCCGGGCGGGATAGCTAACCGCTACCCCTGGTGTCTGTGAGCTGTCCCTGTGAGACTATAGTAAAAAGCAGCCATTTCATAAGCACTAACAGCCTCTGATTATCTCTCTCTGCCCAATAGAACTTTATCGAGTCTGTGTTTTCAACGTGAGAACATCAGCATGTCAAAAAATAAGTCTGTAGCCGAGCGGTTAGCACGTGGAGCTAACTAGCTCCTTAATAGCGCATAGATCCGGTGAAAACAAGTATTATGCAATAATAACGTCAATACAGCCGGTAACTATATAAAGCAGCCTTTGAGATGATCACACACTGAGTCGGGCTTGATGCATTTGTGGTTTATTGCGGACTTTTCATCAACAATGAGCTGTAGGCGACTGTAACAAGCTAACGGGGCTAACCTGGAATAACCATTGTCCACTGGCACAAATAATAGTCCTTTATTCGGACATATGGGCTGGATATGAGCTTAAATACTGGGGAGATCCTTGCGTAGATCATGTGTATAGCTATAGTTGAAGATCCATAGGACATGGCAGTAACAAAGAGGGACTAGTTAGAACCAAAACAGCAGTTCTTTTTCAGTCAAGAGCTCCTTCCTACGCTTCAGAACACATTCAAAATCACTCGCCCCTGACGTCTCAATCAATCAGTGGTTTTGTATAGCCCAACATCACAACAGGAGTCGCCTCACAGGGCTGCACCAAACATTAAGGTAATAAAACAGAACAGAAAAGTCTCCATCACGTTCAGTCTGAATAGCAACAGGAAGTGCGCTAGGCAAGAAACGGTGTCATTTTTTGATCACAGCGCCGCTCAGTGGATGAAATTTTGGAAGAGCAAACGCCCGAATTATCAAAGAGTCATAAAATAACTAACCATTTGACTACATTGGGCCAGTCACAAGATGGCCGCCAGAGCTGCCATTGGTTCCAACGTGTTACTATGGCCATGTCCTATCTAGACTTGTATTAAAGATCTTGTCACAATACTAAAATTTCAAACTTGATTTTGATTCAGAAAAAAATAATAATAATAATAGCAGAATCTCCCTGACTTTCTTCTTCACCTCTCGGCTTGTGACAGACTAAAGTGCAACGTGGCCTCATGCGTAAAAATAAAGAACAGCCTATATTTAATGTCATGTTATTGTCACTCATGGTGCCTCACCTAAAGTTAACTTTGAATAGAGTCAATTCACATCTACACTGAGACGGTTGGACTCATATACACACCGAACAGTGTCAAATTAAGAAGACGAAGAAGAAGTTTATTGATAAATTAACACATTTGCTGTGTTTGCAGCCTGAACATAACTGTGCAGTCGATCTGATCCTGCTCCGATCATGGTAGTTTGACAAGATGGATTCTGGTGCCATGTTTAATTAAGAGCAAATAAAACTGCGCGGCTTCCGACTGGAGGTGCGTTTAGGGGGGACCGGAGTGTGGTTAATTTGGAATTCATTTGGCCGACAAGCAGCAGCAGCAGCAGCCGGCACAGACGTGGCGGTGCTGAGTCTGCACAGCACAGCGAGGCATGTAGGCCAGAGCGCCTCTCCGGAGAGCCAGCTTCGGGACCGAATTAAAGCGGCAGAAACTTGAGATGACGGTTGCTGAGAGAGAGAGACGATGCAGTGGCGGGATGACTCTGCTATTTCGGGATGGAACAGTCGGCGTGTTTATTCCAAAGGGAGGACACTGCAGACTTTCATTTATCAGGTTTTAACCCGTGCTTAAACTGGAAACACAGAAACACTATGATCTACTCAATAATCTTTTTATTATTTACTTACTACACTGAATCCACTTCTCTTCATATTTATGAGGGGGCGGGACACATGCCTGTCAGTATTGTCATTGCTTTAGGAGACCACTGTGAGAAACAAACTGGTTCATTTGTGCCACAGAGAAAACAGTTTCCATTTCATGTGGACAGAGATATTAGCCATAAGGTCAAAACATCCGCAGGTTGACGGTTACCATAGTTACCATCAAAAATAGATTCACTAGCAGCCCACCAGTTCGATATCCTCTGGTTAAGTGATGATGTCATCACTCTTCTTTTTGGACATGATGAAGCAGCTTATTATTGTGTGTGATGTCACACTTAACAGACACTTATTATACGGCTCTTCACAACGTAAGTAGAACGCTCTATTGATTTGAATGGGATTTTCCAACGTTCTACCGGTCATTATTTTCTGATAAAGGACCTCTGAAAAAAATAATGACCACTGCCTATGGCAATGGAGTTCGTGCTTTCATATCACTCCGCGCGTACGTAGTAGCGGGCACTATCTCTGTCCCCGTCACTGAGAGAGAAGTTGGGGGAATTGCTCGTGAAGTTAGCGGGAGTCCGACTTTCAACTTACCCAGAGATTCACCACCATTCCTCCAACTGCACCTCCAACTAAGTAACTAGGCTAGCTACTAGCCTTGCTGCTTCTAGCCTAGCCTAACGTTGCCAAGCAACGCGCAAACTTTTGGGAACTATTTGCCGCGGAAGTCATTAAATAAACCTTTCGGCCTTCATAAAAGTGTATGAAGTTTGTGTTGTGTGTGTTCAGTTGGCAAATGGCCGTATAATAAGCGGGATAATGCATAGAACACTGGTTATTATCGGGAAAATAAGAACCGACAGGGCGAACCGGACCGTTCGGTTCGCTCTGAAGGTGACCAGCGTTCTATACATTATCGGTCACATACATACAAATACACATTTGCATTTTTTCTCACTGTCTGACATGAAACCAGAAAATACTTATATATTTTTTTCGGTCAATTATATTTTTTAAATTATTTCTATTTGCTAAATCCCAGAAAAATGAGAGATAGAATTTTGTACATGTTTTTAATAACTTTTTACAAAATCAAAAGTGTATATTTTGGGTCAAACGTTTCGGATTTCCTTCCACAAGCTTCTCACAATAGTTGGAGTAGTTTTGGTGCATTCGTCCAAACAGAACTGGTGAAACTGAGACACATTTGTAGGCCACCTTGGGTGCCTATTCCTTTTCAGCTCTGCCCATACATTTTCAACAGGATTGAGATCAAACTCCAAACTGTCTTTTCTCTGTTTCTTTTGGAGTCAGAGCTTCTTCCTGCAGAGTTCCCTCTCAGCCCATGTCGGTTCAGGACTTGTTTCACTCTGGATAATGACAAACTCTTACCAGGTTCAGCATCTTCACCAGGTCTTTTTTTCTTGGGTTGATCTTCACATTTAAGACACAGCACGTTCATCTCCTACACAGAACCCGCCTTCTTTCTGATCTGTATGATGACTGGACATTTACATCATTGTTTTAACCAATGAACCTGAACCTTCAATTTCTTGAAATTACACCCAAGGATGATCCAGACATGGGCTTCCAAGGTTATGACATCGTCATCTGGGCTTTCACAAATTGTTTAAAGGTATAGTAATCTAAATTCTACCTCTCATTCTTTCTCAGAATTTAGCAAATATTAATATTTTTTAAAATTGTAATTGACCTAAAAAAAAAAGTATTATAATTATTAATATTATCTGGTCTCATGTCAGAAAATGCGGAAAAATGCAAATGTGGTATTTTTATAAACTGTATGTAAACATCTGGTTCCCACTGTATACAAACAACATATTTGGTATCACCCATATATGGTCATATTGGAAGCAGCCAGAGGGAAAACAAAGAGGGGGGAATCTAAACTTTCTTCTCATTTTTCCACCATTTCTTTAACAGATGCTGAATTATGATTATATGTTTTCTACTAAATAAAGACAAAGAGACATGGAGAGAAGCAAGGTGGTCCAACAGCCCATAAAAGCATTCATAACCGAGAATGCTAACCATGGGACTAACGTTAGCTTCATGCTACATGTGCTAACAGAAACACAACATCTCTGTTGACACGTCTACAATACGTAAAACAAGAACAAGAATGGGGTTCATGGGAGAACGTTTGAAGTTTTCGAAATAGGACTTGGATGCTACTGGCAAAATATTCTGTGGACTGATGAACCCAAAGTTGAATTGTTTGGGAGGAACACACAACGTCATGTGTGGAAGACAAATAAAACAGTACACCAACATCAAAACCCTATCCTCACTGTGAAGTCTGGAGCCGGAGCATCATGGGAAGTCTTTAGCTGACACTCTAGGGTTCTTTTTTACCTCATTGAGTATTCTGCGCTGTGCCCTTGGAGCAACAGTGCCAAACTGGATTTATGAACATCAAGACTTTTAGAGATGGTTCTGTAAACTTTTCCAGCTTTACACAAATCAATAATTCTTGATCGTAGGTCTTCAGAGAGCTCTTTTTAGTAAGGCATGGTGCACATCAGACAATGCTTCTCAACCGGGGGACAATTCTTAACTCGTGTGTGTTTTTCAGTAGCAAGGGAAGCTTTAAGCCACACATCAGTGACTGGACTTCAGGTTGGTTCACACCTGACTCTAAATGTCTGCACACAGTTGTCTAAAATTATTAGCTCTTGGAAGAGCTAGGAGGTGTGCTTATACATGTAGCATGTTTCCCGCTCCAAGGTAACTGTGAAATCGACATCTGAGAATGACAATGTGCAGCCTTCAGTCGACACACAACCCTGCGCATAAGCCCCATGCGCACCCTCTCTTACATTCACACTCTAAATGCATAATTCACGCTGCCCGGGGGGGACATTAAAAGGTCAGCGAGGCACCTGCCAAACAAACCGGCTGTTTGCTTTCTCCTCCGAATGTGACAATGGTCGGAACGCTGGCAGCCGGGATTAGTCAGAGAATCCTAATCGTCTGTGCGTTACATTCCAGGTGACTGCCGCGGGGCGAGGGATGTATAGGCACGGCTCGTATCCACCGTGCTCCCTGCGCGTCTCAACATCTGCACTTCAGACGCGCTCGGCAAATCCAACATGGCACCAGTCAATCATCCCCAGCCTGACGTGCAGCCCCCAGGTCGGCACGGAGACGCCACTGCTACTGCCGTCTCCTCTCTGCTTGTTTACTCAGCTGCTAATCTATTTGCCTTTTCATTTTACACATTCTAAATCTTCTTTGCCTGGAAACAGATCAACAGAATTCAGGCTTTCAGGGATAAATCCTTTCCCCTGCAATCTCTCTCTCTCGCTGTTACTCTTTTTTTTTCTCTCGGCATCTCTCGACTTCTTTTTTGCACAGTCCAACTCATTTTCTCTATATATTTGGGCTTAGCATTTAGATTTTCCTTTTCTGGGACTGCCTTGGACTTTTGTCAGGGAGATTTAGATTTCCCCTCAGATACGACACTCACTGACTTTGCAGCCGAGGACAATGCTGCATGTTTTTTTTTTGCAGAGATCTTCATATTGTTCGTTAGCTCATGTTTCCACAGTACATAGAAAGAAAGGGACGTTTTTTTCCCCACCGATCAAGCGGCAGCAGCCTAATATAACTCGAAAGCCGAAAGTTGAAGGAGCTCGTGGAATGGTACAATGTCGACTACTTCATTGTTATTGAGGCTCTTCAAAGCCACATTGCGAATGGGAGGATAGCTCTCTTGTGACTTTTACACCACTATGCATTCATGGATGAGTAGAAGGGTCGAAAATATGCAACGCTTGAACTGAATACCTGTATTATTCATTGGAGAGATTCAGTACTTATAGATATACATTCATACAACATATTTTGATTTGATCTCTATTTAACCAGTCTAGCTCAGCACTGGTGTTTCCTTTTCAAGTCCTTAAGTACATGTACAGGAGAAAGTATATCTTAACCATATGTCTGTGTAGGCTCTCAGTCGTACAGGCGTTGCTCATCTTCGATGAAGGTTCTTGAGTCATCTCCTGTACTCTGTAGTTGAAATGTCGAGCCTTTTGGATGAGAGGCAAAATGTTTGACACTTCAACCACAGAGAACAGACGATGACTCAAGTATCTTAACCTTACTAAACTCAGTGGCCACTTCGACAATTGTGAAAATGTTTTTTTGGCAAACTGTCCACCTCCAACTAGAGGTCATGTTGGAATTAACTGAAAATGTTAAGTCAGCCTTTTGCACATCCCTGTTAACTAAATGTAAATCAATGTTATTGTTTTACTGTAACATATAAGCACGGTAAAGTCTAACTTTCTTAGTATATTTGTTGCATCCCAATTTTTTACAGGGACGAGTTTATTTGCACGTTTCACAACTGGCAGAGTCACTTTTACTCGAAAACGAGAGTTAAGTTATTGAAATTCATGCAAATGCTTTATAATTGATGATGACACACAGTGTTTTTTCCCACAAATGTCAACATGCTACAGGTACAGTGCCTGTAATTAAATGTAAAACATTGTTTTAACAGGGTTATGTGTATGTAGCCTGGCTAACACCAGACTTGCACAGCAGTCTGAGGACCATGGCTGAAATCTTCACATGGATTTGGTGACCAATCACAGACAGCTGATACGATGATGTGATTTGCTATGGCTACGTGCAGACACATATGATAGATATCCGTAGCGTCCAATAAACGGCTATGGGCGATCGTTAACCACACCTCTCCTACGAGAAAATGAAATGGTGGTCCTCAGACTAAATATAACTTGTGATTTTAATCTGCTTTTCAGGATAATGTGCATATGGGTTTTACAGGCTGGAAGCTGGAGCCTCGGTCCACAGGGCAGCCACCGAAACTGACAGAACATGACCTGGTTGTCCTGTGATTCTGGAGCAGACTTTCAGGACGCTCAGGAGGCCATTTTGGTTTTGTACTGAGATGAAATAGAACCAGCAAGTGAATGAAACACTGATCACATTCTCTACAAAAGTGTTGAAAGCTGTCGAAAAATAGTTATTGGGTATTTACCATCCACTATCCCCACCTCACCATGCAGTATGGTAAGCTTGAGGCCAGCGTGTCCGCACTGTCAAGTCATAAAACAATGAATAAAACTGAAAAAGCAGAGGACTATAAAGGTCTCAGCTTCTAATGAACTCCTCATTTCAGGTGCTGTCAATGTAGGAGAAGCTCTGTTTAAATTCAAAAGAAGTTCATGAATTATTATAGCATGGTCTGGGTGAATACTCGATTCTGATTGGCTGGAGGGTGTAGGTTATTTCTGATAAACTACACCAACAGTTAAATCACATTCTATATCACTCCACTGCAGCTGTTTCATAGTAACGATAAACGACTGAGCTGGAACTATCCATCCATCCATCCATTTTCTTCCGCTTTATCCGGGGCCGGGTCGCGGGGGCAGCAGTCTCAGCAGAGATGCCCAAACTTCCCGATCCTCACACACCTCCTCCAGCTGTTCTGGGGGGACCCCGAGGCGACACCAGGCCAGCTCGGAGACATAGTCCCACCACCGTGTCCTGGGCCTTCCACGAGGCCTTGTCCCACTAGGACATGCCTGGAACACCTCCCGCGGGAGGCGACCAGGAGGCATCCGAAACAGATGCCCGAGCCACCTCAGCTGGCTCCTTTCGACGTGAAGGAGCAGCGACTCTACTCCGAGCTCCTCCCGGGTAACTGAGCTCCTCACCCGATCTCGGAGGGTGCGCCCAGCCACCCTGCGAAGGAAACTCATTTCGGCCGCTTGTATTCGCGATCTTGTCCTTTCGGTCATTACCCAAATCTCATGACCATAGGTGAGGGTGGGAACGTAGATCGATCGGTAAATCGAGAGCTTTGCCCTCCGACTCAGCTCCCTCTTCACCACGACAGACCGATACAGCGACCGCATCACTGCTGACGCTGCACCGATCCGTCTATCGATCTCACGCTCCATCCGTCCCTCACTCGTGAACAAGACCCCGAGATACTTGAACTCCTCCACTTGAGGCAAGGACTCCCCACCGACCTGAAGAGGGGAAACCACCTTTTTCCGGTGGAGAACCATGGCCTCGGATTTGGAGGTGCTGATCCTCATCCCGGCCGCTACACACTCGGCTGCAAACAGCCCCAGTGTGTGCTGAAGGTCCTGGTTCGTTGAAGCCATCAGAACAACATCGTCCGCAAACAGCAGAGATGAGACTCTGAGGCTCCCAAACCGGACACCCTCCGGCCCCTGGCTGCGCCTAGAAATTCTGTCCATAAAAGTAATGAACAGAACCGGTGACAA
Source organism: Gobius niger (assembly GCF_951799975.1). Classification (NCBI taxonomy): domain Eukaryota; kingdom Metazoa; phylum Chordata; class Actinopteri; order Gobiiformes; family Gobiidae; genus Gobius; species Gobius niger. The sequence continues at coordinate 6,870,202 of NC_136858.1, read as the reverse complement.
AGGGCAGCCCTGGCGGAGACCAACACGCACCGGGAACAGGTTTGACTTACTGCCGGCAATGCGAACCAAGCTCCTGCTGCGGTCATACAGGGAACGGACAGCCCTTAGCAGAGGGCCCCGGACCCCATACTCCCGGAGCACCTCCCACAGGGCACCACGAGGGACGCGGTCGAACGCTTTCTCCAGATCCACAAAACACATGTGGACTGGTTGGGCGAACTCCCACGAACCCTCGAGTACCCGATGAAGGGTATAGAGTTGGTCCAGTGTGCCACGACCAGGACGAAAACCGCATTGTTCCTCCTGGATCCGAGGTTCAACTATCGGCCGGATCCTCCTCTCCAGCACCCCGGAATAGACCTTACCGGGGAGGCTAAGGAGGGTGATTCCTCTGTAATTGGAACACACCCTCCGATCCCCCTTTTTAAAGAGAGGGACCACCACCCCAGTCTGCCAATCCAGGGGCACTGTCCCCGACCGCCACGCGATGTTGCAGAGACGTGTCAGCCAAGACAGTCCTACAACATCCAGAGACTTAAGGTACTCAGGGCGAATCTCATCCACCCCCGGAGCCTTGCCACCAAGGAGCTTTCTCACCACCTTGGTGACTTCAGCCCCGGTGATGGGCGAGCCCACCTCCGAGTCCCCAGCCTCTGCTTCCTCATTGGAAGACGTGACGACGGGGTTGAGGAGGTCCTCGAACTACTCCTTCCACCGCCCGACGACATCCCCAGTCGAGGTCAGCAGCTCCCCACACTGTAAATTCCAACTCATTGCACTTACTTGGGATAAGTTGTAAACCCGATGCATAACTATTACTCCCAATGTTAAGCCATGATTACTAGTAACGCTAGTATGATTAAGAGGGCTTTCACAGTGTTCATTACTAATGATACAAGTTCTGATTACTAGACATGTTAGTACTGACAACTGGTAATTCCGAGTACTGATTACTTTTGTTACTTAAATATGGCCTTAAACTGTACTATTATGCTTAGTACTGGTTAATGGAATATTCCTGTTCCCTTTATGGTTTATTTGTTAATCCCATGAATGAAGTTTTACAAATTTAGTACAAGATATAAATGTTGTAATAAAGCAAAACAAAGTGTAGTTATAAAATCAATTTATTTAACATTAACACAGTGTAAAACACTTACATTTTTAGGTGCAGTTAATGATAGAAAATGTCTATTTCTGCAGTTATAGTTCACATCAGTCCAAACAGGTGGATTAGTCTGTGCTGAGCCGATGAAGACGAGGAGCTGAAGTGTCTCAGAAGGTTCCACAGAGTCTGTACATGCAGCAGGTTCTGCAGACTCACAGCAGAAGGAAGGGCATCTTTGTAAATCACCGTCAAGTCTTCATCAGCGTGGTCAGATTTCTGTAAGACATAAAAACAACAAAAATGCTTTAGTTACAAGTCCCTATGGCAAGACCAAAACCTACAGCTTTGTCTCATTCAAACATCTGAGCTCTGACTCTGTCTCACCTTAGTGTGTTCAGCTCCAGCCTCAGCAGATCCTTCAACAGCTGCTCTTCAGTCTGACACTGGACACACACACAAGCATTCATAAATGTTATTTCACAGTCAGGCCAATTTGTCCAAATATAACGATGAATGCTGTCTTACCAACTGCCTGGATGCTGAGATCGTCTAAAAGTTTTTACAGCAGCTCAGATTTCTGTAAAACAAAGAATTACAGTAAGTAATCACAGTAAAAAAGACTATGAACGTCCTCAGAGTTTTATCAAAATAAGGATAAAAGGAAAAAATTAGGACTGATGAAAGTCCAAACCACAGGTTGTTGTTTTTTTGACACAAACATTTGAGTCTCACCTCAGTGTGTTCAGCTCCGTCTCATGGACTGGACTCCTCAGTCTGACACTGGACACACAAACCATTTCAAAGATTATTTTACTAAATTGCATGCTGTTTAAAACACTGATCAGTGCAGTCTTACCTTTGGCCTTGATGCAGAGTCAGTCTCTAAATCTTCACATTTGTCATTGTCTGGGGAAAAAAGAAAAACTTTAATCATAACCAGTTGTCTTAGATATACATTAATTTAATGCAGTGAGTTGTTAAATGGTGAGTGCAAACTGAAAAATATAATATGCCATTTTGTGGACAGGCTGCACTTGATTTAACATTTGAAGTAATGAGTATTACAGTAATATGGCCAAAGCTAATATAAATGCTGCATTCAATTTTAATTAGAGTTAAAAATACAAACATGACTGTACTGCTGCAGCACTTTTGCACAAGAACACATAGTAAATTACCCCTAAGTATCTATTTTCTGTCTTTAAATGACACGTGTGGAGCTTTACTACTTAAATTTGTATCACTGATATTAGACAGGCCACTGTGCGGTCACCAAATTAAATAAGAAATGTGTTTTAAGGTAGAGCAAGAGCGTTATTGCATTTTTCAAATATACAAAAATACTGAAAATAGTAACAATACATCGAACTCTCTGAGCAAACACAAATATATGCAAAGACACACTCACCTTATGTCGATTAATGAGAAATAAAACAGGAAAGGTCCTGTTTTCTGCTGTTTCTGCTGATGATACACTGAGGCTGGTCAACACTTCTCTTTAGAATTCAAAACAGTTCAGAGCAACCTGATTGGCTCTTTCTGTACATGTGACATATGACCTGAACCAATCACGGGCGGCATAGGTTACAGCTTAGTTTTGCCCGTTACGATTACTAGACAGTCAAGTTCCCGTTACAGGGGGGCAGTAGAGGACACTGGGGAGGTTAGTGAGAGTTACTAAAACCATGTACTGGATAAAGAGAAAAGCAAGTCAAGCCAATGTTAAGCCTATATTATTCAAAACTGGCGAATCCTAGTAAATGGGACAGAATCTTATAATGGATACTTTAGAATGAGCGTGAGCACAACAGGAAGACAAGTAATCATTACTGGCATCATGTAAAGTTAGTAATTACTGGCAAAACCCTGTTTTTGGAGCAGAAACAGGTTGCTGTAAAACGGAAAAGCAATTAATCACAAATTTCTCTTGAAAATGTACTTCTTACATGGAATAGAGGGTAAAAGCTGAAAATTTCCGGTCTCCTAGTAATTATAACACTTTATTTCATGTCACCACCTCAATCGGAATTTACAGTGCACCCGCACTGTAAACAGTGTTGGTGAAGCACTGCTTCCCCCTCCTGAGGCGCCGGATGGTTTGCCAGAATCTCTTCGAGGCCGACCGATAGTCTTCCTCCATGGCCTCCCCGAACTCCTCCCAGACCCGAGTTTTAGCCTCCGCGACCGCACGAGCTGCAGCACGCTTGAGCTGGAACTAGCTTCAGGTAAAACAGCTTAAAAAGTGAAATGCTGCTCTGTAGCTACTGTATTTCATGACATCACATGCATAACCGTAGACTACAGTATGAAGTGAGCGCTATTATTGCGGTATTTCAGGTGCCATCACAGCGTCCTAAAGGCCTATAATGTTATATAGAGGTACAATTGGTTTTTGGTCTTTTAAAGAGAGATCATTGACCCAGTGACTGACATTCAGTTTTTGCATGAAATCTTCCAAAAGAAAATAGTTACCATAGTTACCATCATGGAATTTTCCACCTCACTTTTGGGGCTTTGTTGTGAGGTCATGTGAACGCAACCAATTACACAATGTGTTAGTACAAAACGTGGCTAACGAGGTGTGTGTTGTGTTGTGGGAATCTCAGGACTGGCTGATATGACTCTGGATACATGATCTGATTTAAGATGTTCCTGGATGTGCTGCTGTTTCTGCCAGCATAAAACGAAAGATTTTGAAATCCGATGCTACTTAGGTATTCCTCTAACTGCAGCAGCCTGTTGCTTCTCCACCGAGGCACTTGCATCGCTCATTAGCAAATACATGGGTTAATCTTTCCATCCCTGGTGTTTTGTTTCACACGTGTCTGGATTGGCACCAGCATCACCAGCACTCCACTCCTAGCCCCTCTCACATCCCCCCTGGACTGAATGGGTGCAGCCGGTCCACATCCACATCGTCCTGAGAGACCTTCAAGGACTGTGGTGATAAATGTGGAACCATTTGCAGCCCCAGCACAAATTCAGAATTCATCAGATGCATCATCACTGATGTGCACATTCAGCAGAACATTTCAAATTGCAACAGCACCGCATTTGCCCCAACGTCTTTCTTTTTCAAATATTCCCCTCTGCAGACCTCGAGGAAAGTGAGTTTCATTCTCCAGTGCAGAGAGTTTGTCAAAGCAGATGCCCCTCCTGACTGGTACAAGGACTGTTCTGTGTTAAGACATATTCCCTTGTGGTTCCATTTTCACTTTAATGCCTCTGTACGCAGTTTTTCCTGTTCATGACGCGGTGTAGCTCAGATACAGTCAGTTACTACTACTGTTACTACTACTGTAGTAACAGTAACTACTGTTACTGTTTTATATTTCACTTTTCCACCAATGGAATTCCATAGATTGTGAACCCTTTCGATGAACCCTTTCAATTTCGCAAAATCCCGCCCCAAAACAGTCATTGTCCAATCATGCCTCATAACAACCGTTGCTACCAGGCATTCCGAGAACTAGTTTCATTGAAAGTAATGGCACGGGACCTGTTTCTCGCCATTCAAAGCCGATAAACGATCTAAAAAACACCACCCACTAACTAGAGCCAAGTTAATACTTGTTTACCGTCCATCTCGTTGTTGGCCAAGCGTTTCCTGAGCTGTCGTTGATGGACATGATGGACAATGTTCCTGTAGCACTTTACTTTGTAAGTGCTACAGGGACATTGCGGCACAAATATATTACGGGGGAGACAGGGTCGGCATTAATCCAGCATCTCATTAGTCCGAAAATGCCCATTGAGTAGGGGTTGAAAAATAAAGTAGGTTTAGGCAAGAGTCAACTGACCTTAAGGTTATATATATATATATATATATATATATATATATATATATATATATATTGTATAATATATTGTATAATATATTTTATAATTTATTCATACAATACAATATTATATATTGTAATGTACCATTATTGGCATGGCACTGTGGGAGACAAAGCCACTGCAGCCGCTCTCTTCCACAGCAGGAGTAGACTCCAGACTGGCCATATTTCAGTCAGTAAAGGACTAACATAAGAAGAGCTGAACTTACCAAGAGCATGGCTAATTATAATTTGAGTTTGGATTTGAAGAGTGGCAGGGAGTCTATGGTACGGAGGTCGAAGGGGAGAGAGTTCCAGAGGTGGGGAGCAGAGCGGCTGAATGCTCTGTGCCCCATGGTGACGAGTTTGGCTGGTGGGACAGAGAGTTTAGTCCATACAACGGTGCCGGCTGATTTAAGGCAAGTGTCTTCTTCATTCAATTATTTAATCATGCTGGTATTGTACCAAGAAGAGTCACTTACTTCACTTCTTGACGGAGCTAGCAAAGGGGCGGGGCTTTTGTGCAAGGTTAATTATGATGTCAAGAAGCATATTTCACTGGAAAGATTATGTTGCCCTTGCAATGTCAGCAGTTAAACCAGAAGGGGATAAGCATAAATAAATAAAAACATATTGAGGTGCTACACAACAGCCCAGTGGTTAAGGCTGTAGCACTTATGCCAGGCGCTGAGTTCACACATATGTGGACCTCCGTGAGCTTGTGTCTGCAGGTACTTCCCAGAGTGTGAATGCGACAATTCTATGGTTAAAAAGATGTTTAAAAGCACAAATTAGAGAGGCTGGTGTGATAGCATTTAGAGCGTCACTGTGCTGTTTGGAGAAAAAGCTTTTACAGCGTTTCTCAAACTTGGAGACTCTACTGCACCATCAGCAACTTATTTGCATTTCTCTCTCCAAATTTCTACTACCAGACAGTACACGCTCCACAAAGTAGGTCATTGACAAAAAAAATATCACAAATCTAGCAGCGGAGAGGCGAGGCGAGGGGGAGGCACGGGCTGGCAGAGGTGGGCCACTTATTCAACACTTACTCAACATGAAGTAAGCACTGCTTTGTGACACAGTACTGTGTACTTCAGGATGAGGGATATTCAGAGGTCCAGCATTTTACTCTCTAGGTGAGAAAAGCTTCATCGTAACCCATTCCTTTTACCATCTTCACAATGATTTATTTGATCTAATGCAGGTTTATACAGGCAGAAGCAAATCAAATGTGCTTTATAATGCCACAAATGCAGAATAAAATGTGCATATTTAATTTCCAAAGATTTCATCATAAATAGAATTAGATAAAACTGACCGCTTTTTAGCAAAACAAATGTAGTCAATTTCAGCCAAAACATCATTTGGTATTTTCAATTAACTTTTACAGTAAAAATTGTTGATCATGAGATATGTCATAATTTTCCAATAGATTTAGATTTAATTCTATTTTCAAAGACATTTTAGGCCTTGATTTTGTCACAAATCATTGAATGACTTTTAATGCTGTTCAAAGCCCTGTGGAAACAAACCCTGTAATGCTTGTAAAATCAGTTTTGTCTTTATGCTGAACATATTAAGATTTATTTATTTGTGGTAGTAATAAATAGTTATATTAGTAACCAGTTAATGACATATTTCAACTGAATCATTTATTTTCCTCAGAACAATGTGAGGGTCATGTCTGACATTATCTACCCCTCTCTGGGCTGGAGACAGGATTTAATGAGTTATGTTAAAACGCCGGTTCGAAGTTATCAGCAAAGTCTGGTTTTCCGTGCACTCTTCAACATTTTTGCTGAGTTTTGAAACATGCTATAACCTCAAAAACATAGTCTACCTGGAGGAGCATTTCGCTTCATTGGGGCGTCTCATGATCGGAAGGTGCACAGTCATTGTGTCTTTGGGCAAAACACTTCACCCACCTTGCCTCCAGTGTCTGCGTACACCGGTGTATGAAAGCAAGTGTGAATGGGTGAATGGATCCTTGCTGTAAAGCGCTTTGAGTGCCTAAAGTAGATGGAAAAGCGCTATACTGTACAAGTTGAGACCATTTACCCCTCCCCCTGCGGCCTGTGGAGTGCCCTCCAGGAACTTAACGTGAGGCTTAAAAGTACGGTTGTGAAAAAATTGATTCCTTGATGCTAAATTGATACTAAAAGTGGTATCAAAGCTAGATATTCATTAGAGTAGGTATCAATACTTTCTGTCTTCTTCCCCGGGCTGTGCACAGAGCAGCCCATCCTCCTCCTGCTCCACTCCCAAACACTCAAAACTTAGGACACTAGAGCTAATCTGTTTGTAGTTTATATTGTAGGTTACATCACCAAGTGCAGTTAAAGCATTTGACTATGAGTATTGCAGCTGAAAATGCAAATCAGTTACTTAGAAGAGAACAAATTAGAATCAGACTTGTTTTTATTGCTATAGTTATGAACAAGTTTATAACTCCATCATTTTTTGGTCGATCATGCAACATGAAATATAAAACACATAGCATAGTTAAATAATAAACTATAAAAACTTTAAACTATAAGACTAAAAGGGCATAGATAAGATTACATTTAAATTATTATATACAGTATATATGTCTCAAGACATAGATTTACCACGTCTCAAGAACATGGTAAATCTAAATGAACTAATATATTATATACAGTATTCTGCCGAAGGAAAGAGACAAGAGCTTCCTACCACAAATACAGTGTATATTTAAATGGGGATTTTTGTTTTGCCGTAGTATTGGAATTGGTATCTAGAATTGAGTTTTATTTTCAGTGCCAACATTGCGTTTGAAATGTAAGTATCATGACACTACTTAAAAGATCAGTCCTTACTGATCAAGTATGTTTTCCACACATGCAGGTGTGTTTCATTGATAAGACGTGAAACATCAAAGCCGAGGTGCTCAGCGGTTGGTTTATAAGCCGGGAATGAGGGCCTCTGGGAATAAATGTAGATGAACAATCGCTCAACTGGGGAAAACACCTGGCGAACTCGGGTCAGCACGAGCTTCTCAAAATCACCTGAAACATCACTGCGGAAATCAGCTGATTTGTTATCTTATCGTCTAATGTGGCCTTTTTAGCTACTTTCTTGAGCTTAGTGTTAGCTGTGAGAGAAATGCCCAATGTTTATCCGGGCAAAAAGAAGATTGACATGATATTTTATACGTTCAGCTTTCGAGATACCAATGCCAAATTCACATGGTTTGCTCCATCAAAAAAAGCACACCAACACAAACCAACTAGGGACAACGAGCTCCCCAGTTCACATGAACGCAGCAAAAGTCTACATTCACACGTTTGGACGAGCAGAGGCGTAACAAAAGTCTGAATGCCTGAGTGCGCTCACAGGGAGAGAAAATGGCCGTTCAGACGCAGAGCGAGTGAGCTGAATCCAGGCACAGATGAGGTCAGGGTCTGCAGCGTGTGGGCAGCGGACAGCACCGTGCTCCCAGACGCTCTGTGCAGGTGTGTGAGGAAGTGGTAGGGATTACATTATCAAGACCATTGTATATATAATGTTGCCATGACGATGATGCAATCGTTCTTCCATAGACAGCGTGTGGCCCTGCCTATTGCCTGTGCACAGAGCGTCTGGGTGACTCTGCGTGGCACATGGTGCAACCCTGTGACATGCTGATGCAAACAGCCTAGTTATTCGGAGATAATTAAAGTGGGAGCAGGTTCTGTTTTTAGCAGCAGAGTGTGAGAATGTCAGCTTTTTACCACCTCGGAGAGCGGAGGACAAAGAGGGGGAGCAGCTTACACCTGTCAGCTGACTCCAACAGATGGCCCGGTCCAAATACAGCACTGCAGGCACTCCGACAGCAGGGGAGCACGCACAAGCCCAGGGGTGTGCACGTGCCACTCTACCTGTAAGGGCACTCAAGACGCTTATATGACGTTAAATCTGCATAATCGTTAAAGCTTCTTTTTTGCATGACTTTGATGCACATCCATGAAGGCAGTGGTTCCCAACCTGGGAGGCGGGCGCCTGGGAATGCAGGGGGGCCCAGAACTTTGTCCAGACTGGGAGTCAGGTCATAAGTGATATTATTTGAGAAATGACATTTATTGACAAATGTAGGCTAAAATCATCACATGTAACTGAAAAGAAGAGTACAGTGCATAAAACACTACAATGTCAGTCTATTTTTTGAAACACTGGGCATTATTTGGATGTTTTGATACATTTGAAGGGGCCACGGCTCCTGATTGGACCTGACAGGCCGGTTACCATTGGTCAAAGTGATAGCCTGGGGATTCGGATTAGTTGCCGATATCAGGGAGGGACTTTAGAAACAATATGTTTAGATATTACTGATGTTACATCCTGGAACCGCCACCTTAACGTGGTGGAGGGGTTTGAGCACCCGAATGATCCTGGGAGCTTCTGTGGACCCACCACCTGCAGAAGGAACCATAAGGGGCTGGTGCAATGTGATTTGGGCAGCTTCAACGGCTGCCCCCACAACCCGGCAACGGGAAAGTGGAAGAAAAAGGATGGATGGATGGATGGATGGATGGATGGATGGATGCAGTGGCGTGCACAGACATTTTGAGGTGCAGGTGCTCAACCAAGACAAAAGGGCAAAAAAAAGAAGTGATTTTTTTTTCTGTAACTACTGACACTAACAGACCATTGAGCAACATAAAATGCCCAATTATGTGGACCTAATAATAAACTAGATAGACCTAGAGGATGATGTACTAATAAATTATGTAAAGGTACTATAGCCTACACTTAAAACATCTGGTTTGTCAATATCATTGCTTTGTCCATGTCAAAAATATCTTAAACTAGAAAATTTTGCAATTGCTGCGCAATTGCGATTGACTGCGGAATCCTAGGCTACTATTGCAGAAATTGCAAAAACTGCATAAAAATTGTGAAAAAATTCATAATTGCATAAGAGTGCTTTTATTGTGAAAATCCTCATTTAGTTGCATTATAATGCTTTATATGTGAAAATCCCTATTAAGTTGCATTATACTGCTTTACATGCGAAAATCCCTATTAAGTTGCATTATAGTGCTTTACATGTGAAATCCCTATTAAGTTGAATTATAGTGCTTTATATGCAAAAATCCCTATTAAGTTGCATTATAGTGCTTTATATGCAAAAATCCCTATTAAGTTGCATAATAGTGCTTTATATGCGAAAATCCCTATTAAGTTGCATAATAGTGCATTATATGCGAAAATCCCTATTAAGTTGCATTATAGTGCTTTATATGCAAAAATCCCTATTAAGTTGCATAATAGTGCTTTATATGCGAAAATCCCTATTAAGTTGCATAATAGTGCTTTATATGCGAAAATCCCTATTAAGTTGCATAATAGTGCTTTATATGCAAAAATCCCTATTAAGTTGCATTATAGTGCTTTATATGCGAAAATCCCTATTAAGTTGCATAATAGTGCTTTATATGCGAAAATCCCTATTAAGTTGCATAATAGTGCTTTACATGCGAAAATCCCTATTAAGTTGCATTATAGTGCTTTATATGCGAAAATCCCTATTAAGTTGCATTATAGTGCTTTATATGCGAAAATCCCTATTAAGTTGCATTATACTGCTTTACATGCGAAAATCCCTATTAAGTTGCATTATAGTGCTTTATATGCGAAAATCCCTATCAAGTTGCATAATAGTGCTTTATATGCGAAAATCCCTATTAAGTTGCATAATAGTGCTTTACATGCGAAAATCCCTATTAAGTTGCATTATAGTGCTTTATATGCGAAAATCCCTATTAAGTTGCATAATAGTGCTTTATATGCGAAAATCCCTATTAAGTTGCATAATAGTGCTTTACATGCGAAAATCCCTATTAAGTTGCATTATAGTGCTTTACATGCGAAAATCCCTATTAAGTTGCATAATAGTGCTTTATATGCGAAAATCCCTATTAAGTTGCATTATACTGCTTTACATGCGAAAATCCCTATTAAGTTGCATTATACTGCTTTACATGCGAAAATCCCTATTAAGTTGCATTATAGTGCAATTATTGCAAAAATCCCTATTTTGTTGCAGAAACTGTAAAAACTGTTGAAATTGCAGAAACTCTTGACATTGTATAAAGTCTTAACATTGTATAAACTGTTTAAATCACTCACAGACTTCACTGTATCAGAAATCCTATTAAAATGAATGGGGAGCCTTCCCCATACAAATCAATGGCAGAATTCCCAAGCCCGTAGAAAAAAACTGGAAAACTGTAGAACTCTAATTTTTTCAGAAAACTGACAAGTTGTGGAAGCTGAACAAGCACAAACTGTAGAAATTGTTGAAACTGTGGAAAAAACTGCAGAATCTGTGAATTTGCGGAAGCCCCATTATAAGTAATGGGAAAAATCGGCCGAATATCGGCCGATTGCGGAAAAAACGGAAGTTGCAGAATTCCAAAAAAGTAATAGCAGGATTCTCTCCAACATGCGGAACGTTTTGATGTATAACTTGTGGAAATCGCTGAAATTGTGAAAGCTGTGAAAGCTGCAGAAAAACGGGAAAAAAACGGAAGTTTAATAATATTAAAGAACACCAAAACCATTTATTGACTGCGGAAGGATTCCGCAGTCAATCAATAACAATAATCCTGGGCTGTTCATGTTCCTGTGCTCCTCACACAGATGCACAGTGTCCAGAGCCCAGTTGCTCTGGTCCTGGTCTACGCTCAGCCCTGACTTAGTCTGAATAATACAGCTCATTTTCAGAACATTTTATAGCGCAACAAACAAAACCGCTAGTTACTGACTTCTTACCGCTGACTTTGTCCTGTCGGCCTCGACACGCGGCGCTGACGTCCTCGCCCCGACGGCCCTCTCGTTTCCTTTCCCCTTAATAATCCCGTCATGTCGCGCTGGCTCGTTCATAAAGTTCTCAATTTACTCAGTTTACTTTACTCCCGCATCTTACAAAGATGGGCTGTACCATCTTCTCAAACGAGGGAAACACGGGTACAGCACAGCTGCCCTTCTGTGATCAGGAAGGGCTCAAGAGGCAGAGGAGGAATGAAGCGTGATTTGAAGTTGCTGAAAATTAAAACTGTATTTTCAGCACATGTCGGCTTAGTAGGGCAAATATCTAAGAACAATACAAGAAACAATACTTAATATTGGGGAGGGAAAAAAATGGTCTTAAGAAGGGGACTTAAAGGGCACAGGGCAAAGGGGCAGGTGCTTGAGCACCACCTGGGCTCTATCTGTGCATGTGCCTGGATGGATGGATGGATGGATGGATGGATTACGTCAAATTTCAGGTCCTGACGATCAGTTGTAGGCTATCTATTAAACGAGTAAAACATTTTACACTTACAGCCTATCACTTTAAGGTGTGCATGCACATCCATGTAAACACACTCAGCATGCAAGAAAGGTATTAATATCTGAAAAACGATAAACTTGCAGCAAATGATTTCCATAGTTTTTCAATACATTTGCGTTTGATGACGGCAAACTCCACCAAGGACGAGTGTGAACAAGCTGAGTATGTGTTGGTGCCAGCGGAGGAGGTTCGTGATGAGCTCAGAGGTGGAGCTCGGCCAGGAGCCCAGCGGCAGACAGCTGGCCCCTGCTTCATCCAGGTCCTGGCCCCTGTGGCCCCTGTGGCTCTGCACATATGTGCTCATACTGCTCTGTGCATACAGTATGTGCTCATACTGTTAGCTCCACAGCTCTTCATATGGAACTCTAAGGATAAGGAAGTACATGCTGTGGACTTTGACCAGAGCTGTGCTGGTGGTGGTCCCAAAGCATCTGCGCTGATAGAGCCTGATTTCTCTCCTGTGTGAGCAGAGGAGCATGTTAGAACAATCCTACGATTCCCTTTAATTCACCAGACATGACATCTGTATCAAAGACAGAAAGTGTCTCCAAACCCAGACCTTTGGATCTTTGTTATTGGTATGGATTGTTGTTATCAGTGTGGATCGTTGTTATCTGTATGAATGGTTGTTATCCGTAGGGATCTTTGTTATCTGTATGGATCATTGTTATCTGTATGGATCGTTGTTATCTGTATGAATGGTTGTTATCCGAAGGGATCTTTGTTATCTGTATGGATCATTGTTATCTGTATGGATCGTTGTTATCTGTATGAATAGTTGTTTTTTTCCGTAGGGATCTTTGTTATCTGTATGGATTCAATCCATGGATTGTTGTTATCAGTGTGGATGGTTGTTATCCGTATGGATCGTTGTTATCCGTATGGATCGTTGTTATCCGTATGGATCGTTGTTGTTATCAGTGTGGATCGTTGTTATCCTTATGGATCGTTGTTATCTGTATGGACCCTTGCTATCCATAGGGAAAATTGTTATCCGTATGGATCGTTGTTGTTATCTGTGTGTATCGTTGTTATCCGTATAGATCGTTGTTGTTATCAGTGTGGATGGTTGTTGTTATCAGTGTGGATCGTTGTTATCCTTATGGATCGCTGTTATCCTTATGGATTGTTGTTATCCTTATGGATTGTTGTTATCCATAGGGAAAATTGTTATCTGTGTGTATCGTTGTTATCCGTATGGATCGTTGTTGTTATCAGTGTGGATCGTTGTTGTGATCAGTGTGGAACGTTGTTATCCGTATGGATCGTTGTTATCTGTGTGGATCGTTGTCATTCATAGGGATTGTTGTCATTCATAGGGATCGTTGTCATTCATAGGGATCATTGTTATCCATATGAATAGTTGTTATTCGTATGGATCATTGTTTTCCGGCTCTGTTTAGTACTCTGCTACTGTGGGTATTTTGGCACAGAACTATGAAGCAAGTTGTCCTTTTGTGTCTAGAAATTCTGTTGCATTTTTTTTCATTAAAGGTTCATACCTGAAGTCGCCCGCTAACAAATATGTCTCTTTTAGAGGACATGACATTTTGAACACTGTCTAAAAACATGTCGGTATTGGGCTATCACGTGCGCCTCGACTTGGTCCATTTCACGTGTCCCAAAAGTATCATAAAAATAGTTATAAAGTCTGGAAGGAGCTCAGCGGTGATATAGGACAGGCTCCAGACTGTCGGATTTCCCCTCCAGTCCCTGAACGCACCTCTTTCATCTGGCCTCTGACACACTTTCAGGCGCTCTGTACTTTTCAAGGTGATGTGTCTCCATCTTTGCTCTATTATGCCTTTGCATTTGTGTTTTCTGGGCTTGATGGAATGAACTTTATATAATCCTCCTTGAAACGTGCATTTGTGGGACTGACGAAGACACACATTTTCCTCTTAATCAGCTTTAAGATAGGGATGCACCAAGCCCACACTGGTATTGGATATCAAAATCTATACTGGAAAAAATACTATTTCAGGGATCAATTCCAAATATCCAATACTGATCGATACCTGTTTCAGCTCTCCCTCTTTCACCAACTAAGTTGATGTGAATATGGTGCATGCTGTATGCCATTTTGGAGCTTAGAACTTGGAGAATTCAATCACTCCTTTTTAACCTTCGCAAACATATGTTTGATTGCTGCGCAAACTACTGCAGCTAGTGGCAGCATGTGCTAATGATAACTAAACAAGGCTGGAACAAAAACTATGACTGGATCATCTAAAGCCGTAGAGGGCTGGGGCAATGTGATTTGGGCAGCTCACACGGCTGCCCCCATGACCCAGCAACGGACAAGTGGAAGAAAATGGATGGATGGATGGATGGATGGATGGATGGATGGATGGATGATTCAACACAAAAAAGCATGGTCCATAGAGATCACTTTATGTGAGTGGTTTATATTAATGCAACCTAAATCCTGTTCTATACTCAAGGATATTTAGTGTAAAAAAAAAAAAAACAGTGATCATCGTTTATTGTTTCTCTGTTAGATTATTAATAGATACAATTGATCATAGCATCTTGTTTGAAAGAAAGGATAAGACTTAATTTCACAATAAGAAAAGAGAACCATGCACGTTTTCACTCACAGCAACCACTTTTATTATATTATTATAAACATTATGAATCCGAATTTCAGGACTACCAAGTGCATATGGTGACCTAAGCACTGAGAGCTTGCACTGACATCCATGCAAGAAACAGCTCACCTGGCCCAGGAACCAAACTCAGAACCTTAGCATGCTTCTACCCTACTCGGTTTGAATACAGTACATGGCTTTGCCTGGTGTTCCACAGATGCCTGAAATTGAAGTACACGACGGAAGGGATAAGCAATGAAAGTTTGTGAGCTGCGATGACAACACTGTGGATACCAGCTGAAGTTGTGCTAACTGCAGCTAACTGCTATCACTGGCAAAAGCCCCTTGTCCAACAGCAGTAGTATGTTGTGAAATATAGAATCTGGTAGGACCTGCCTGTTTTAGTGAGGGTGATCCTCTCTCCTCTGGACAATCCGAGGCTCTATCAGTTCAGCGCTTTGGCCCAGGGCTGGGCTTGGCCCCAAATAGTGTTGTCATGATATTACATTTTCAAACTTGATTTTCTAGCCAAAGAATACCCTATAAAATGTGAGGGTTTTCATTCATAGGAATGCTAAGCTAGCATTAGCTACACTCGTAATTTCTACAGTTTTTATCAAAACGCCTGCTCCTTTCGACACGGTCCTCCAGAAGTAGTTGTATCCTACATTTCGACAATGGATAGATTTAGTTTTATAGCTATATCCAGGGTTCTAGTGAAGCCATTTAGTTGAAATAGGACGGGCAGGGGCTGTTTGTGCTGAACATGCAGCGGAGAAAATAACAGAAAGTATCGACATTTGCTCAATTGAATATTTAGCATCTATGAATGTTTTTCATATTATCAATTTTATTTTGACAACCCTTGTCCCAAAACTTGGTTGATGCAGGTCTGTCCAGTGGAAGCACTCGAGTAGACCCGGCCCTGGGCTGGGCAGGAAGTGCTCACACGTTGTCAAGTGTGATCATCCCACCACCCCATTTGCTTTGTTTATTGGTTCCTTTTTCAATCAAAGTGATTTGTCCAGTCCGTCCTTGTCGCAGCCAACCTCACAGATGGGATCTACGTGTACAATATAATGACTTCTTAATTGTTGCATGACCAGGCCTGTGTCTTCTCCCCTCCTAATTTGTCTGTAGTGCTGCGGTTCAGAATCTGGTCGCATTCACTTTAAAATCATCATGTTTTCTTTTCTCGAATTAAATTAGAGAGTTAGCGAGCACTCCAGTCTAAACGATCAGCCTCCCTAAATGTTTCCTCTCCATGACTGAACTAATGCGACTGCGTGTTCAGCATAATGAAGCAGGCCCATTCTTCAATTCAAAACAAGTCCGTTCTCCTCTGCGGCGCAGTCTGGCGAATCACTGTTGGCGGCCACACGCCTGATCGTTTGCTGTGATTAAAAGGAGCGTTTGCACATGCGTGTTTCAGGAGGCTCCTCCGGACAGCGCGCCGCTCCAATCCAGAGCGAGATGAAGAAGTTAATATTTCATGTTAATGATCGTGTGCGTGTCAAAACAGTCTATGCACTTCAAATAGGAACGCCAAGGTTGCATGGGGAAATGCATTTCCCTCACAAACTAATGGCTACACTTTTTATACTGACTTTCAGATTCCACTTTGTGTGCGTGAGTCATCCATAAACACAGACTTGCGGGTTTCATAATATGCTTTAGTAAAAAAAAAAAAAAGATTCCGTTCTGATGGTAAACCGCTACTTTTCCATTTAGGTTTGTGAAAATGCCAACATGCAAAAAGACATGTGGATATGACTCAGCAGCCAAAGCAGCTTGCATGCTAATATACTTTCTCTGGAGAGGACAATTAATGTGACATATGCTAAATTAAAGAGCATATGCTTTGCAAAATCAATCGCTATGATCCCTTAAGCGTGTTATAATGTTACATCCTCATCAAACACAGACCTGAGTGGTGTTCTGTTTCATTTGCATGTGTTTTAGTAATGCTTCATAATCATGTCATTCTCTCTCTTCTGCACTGAAAGTGACTAGCCTGGCTATCGCAGACAAAACATCACAAGTTATGTTTAGTCTGGGGACCACCAATTCATTTACTGGTAGGAGAGGTGTGGTTTACGAGAGCCGTTTATTGGGCTGAATGTCATTGATAGTTGTCTGCACATAGCCATAGCTAATGGCATCAATTGTATCTGATGATGTAACTATTAAGAACACGTCTAAAACTTCATGTTGGATGTGAAAATAAACTTTTTTTAAAATCCGTAAACAAACTACTAGCTTCCGTATGTGGCATAGCGGGTCATCGTCTTGCCGTCCCTCCTCGTTCTGTGATTGGTCCCAAATCCATGCGAACATTTCAGCCATGGTCCCCAGACTGTTGTGCAGTTGGAAATAATTTGAGTGCACACAGCAGCTTGTGTATTCCTAGGCTAGAAAATGACAGCTCACACTCCCGAAAACATACAGAGAAATGACTGGACCCATCAGACACTTTCAGCAACTTCTGATCCTTTTAGTGACCAAGCAGTTTGATAAATAATTCCAGAATTGTTCAAATGATGACTTGGTGCAAAATGGTCTTGTCCCAATACTAGGGTCAAATGGGACTTTTCTCATATCATTCCTGGCTGATAGTTTGGAGACCTGGCCACATAGATGTGTCTGTTCCGTTTTAGCAGTGTCATTACTAGGGCTGGGTACCGTTAGTTGTTTTTCGATACCACTACTTAAACAATACCTGCTTTCGGTACCGGTGCCTTAACGGTGCTTTTTCGATGCCTATGTTGTTTTAATTGAATTAAAATAATGTGTATAAAAAAGTATCGTTCAGGAGAAAATCCTAAAACAGCACAACAGAAAGAACCCAGGCCGCAGCAGCGTCACCTGTAACTTCATTTATTGAGCAGAATTCCCACTAAAGCAGTGATAAAAAGAGAGAAAGGACATTATTACCTTCTGAGCTGCAGAGACAGACCAGATCCACATCAGGCACCGATTTCTTTCAGATACACTTTTCTAAACACACTGCGCTGTTCGACAAAGTGAAAGCTCCACATGTCAAAGATCTGTTACATAGTGAGAGCGCTCACTCTGTCACTAAAAAATTACTGAATTTATGGTATAATGGAACTCTAGTATGGCTAATGCAGAGTGAGTGTTGTCACAAACTATCTTTGATCCCAAACGCTCCGGTGCAACTGGAGTTTAGTAACAACAGCAGTAAGTTCAGGCTCTGCGGGGCTGAAGCTGAAGGTAAAGCCCATGTGTTTCTTGTTGTCACTGCTTTTCTCTTTGTCTAAGAGCTCTAGTTTCTTATTCAAAAACTGGCACAAAAAAATAAAAGATTTTCGATACCGCCCCCTACCGGAGCTTTTAGCTGGGTACCAAGTAGGTACTGTATAACGGTACCCAGCCCTAGTCATTACTTATAGTGCGTTCCATTTGTACTCGGAGGTCTTAATTTCTAATCTCCCAGTGGGATGTCAGATTTCCCACTGGGAGAGCCGGACGATCCTCACAAGCCCTGAGTTGGGGAAAATCACATTGGTGACACCCTGTGTTAGCAGTAAATAAAAAACACACAACTACAATGTTCTTTACATTTCCTGCTGTCTGTCACTCAGCTCCTGCACCCAAGTTAAACCCCTAAAAATTGACTGTTTGCTTTGGGATGCTTATGTTGCTAACGCCCACCGTGGGCTAATGACATCAACTGCACTCCCTAAATGATTTGTAACATTATTAACACAGTTTGGGTTTTTCAAATTGTTTAATTAGGGCCATATCTTAAAATTCTTTGTGTTTGTGTCATTAACATTTCTGACTTGACTACAGGAACACTGACAGATGCAGTACTTTCAGGAATGCACTGTTAGAAAACATCAGAATGAAATGCATTTGGTGGAATGTCCTTCACTAAAGTCCTCATCAACCCACACCTGCTTGAAGAGCGAAGCAAAGTGAAGACAAAGTGCAGAAGCAAAGGAGAGACCGAGGACATCCTTTGCACAGGTGCATGAAGTGTAATTGGGACTGGGCCAACCTGCTGTTGTTAATATGCAAAGTTTGTGGTGTGGTTTTGTAAAGACAGGCAGTAACTTCGAGAGATTTGCTGGAGCAAGACGGTTTCACGTGAAAACAACACCTTTTTAAAAAGTGATTTCATTTTATTTATGGATTGTTATATATCAATGCACTCATTTCATTCTCCTACAAAGTCAGCCAGAACAAAACACATCTCTCCTATTTCCCTCTGTCCAGATTCTTGATGTCTTTGTGCCTTGTTTAAACTTTTTTTCCCCCTCAGTTATCAACTTCAATCTCAGACAATCTCTCCCTGATGGTCCCCTGCTCCGAGCTAGTGATTGGAGCCCAGCACTCTGGGCACTCTTCCACCGGGCTGGACCTGTCCCTGCCTACCCCCCGTGGAGCCTCTCTCCTCTGCGGCACTCCCTCTCGGAGCAATGGGCCAGGGGGGTGGGAGAGCCAGCGGGAGGCCTGTGTTTGGACACTCTGCGAACATCAGACAGCCGCAGACAGAGGAGCTGAATGTACAACAACATTTCCACAGACTCCAATTAGGCAGAAAGACAACGGCGCGGCGGTGCATAGGTGCTAACGAGCTCAGGGCAGTTTGGAGCACCAAACTTTTACATCAGGAGGTGATAGGGAGGTTTGCATCACTTTCGTAATCACACTGTCTCTGGTTAGTTTTCATGCAGTATTCTTGGACGTAAAACAAAATAATGGCTAACTTCCATGGAAGGATAGGAGGTTGACTTTACTGCACTGTCACTAGCACTGTTTCACACAAGTCTGGTGTTTTAATATGAAATACAAGTGAGCTGATGTAGTCATATTTCCGTGAGTTCTGAACTGATCGAAGGAACAATCAGGTGAGAAGGACCACATGTCAGTCAAACATCACTGTAAATGAGCCACAACTGTAGAAATATTTGCGTGACAGGAGAATGCTGTATGGCCACACAATCTCTGTAGTACAGTCATAACCTTGATTTCATCATAAATAAATTGGCTAACCACAATACACTCGCTATGCGAACACGGCTCGTGCTAACATCCACAGCAGCTTATACAACTCTCACTGAGCAGAACCCTTCAATAAGGAATACACATATAACTTCTTGTTACTGTTTTGTGAAGATTTAAGCAGAAGGAGAAATTCTCAGTATCTTCTTCCCTAATTTTGATAATCATGGATAATTGTAAAATCATGCAATTTTCATGACTTATTTTTTTTAAATTGTGACATCCCTAGAGATAAGGTGAAATATTTAGCCTAATTTTCTACTATGCGACAATAAAGGCCCAAAGTGCCTTTCTGATGACCACACAACCACTGACTCAACATTCAGCAGAGAACTAATATTATCATGACTGGCTCACAATGTTTCTGTGTTGTGGTCCCCTCTGTCCCTGCTCTGAGCCTAGATCTGCCCCTGGCCCTGCTCCAAGCTGTTCTCAAGCAGGCGATACTCTGTCCGCAGGCCTCAGTCTTATTTCATCCTGCGTTTATGAGCAGCGGGGCAGATGAGAGAGGGAGATTATTCCCGCCTCTGTGTAGGGGAATCGAAATGCTGCTCCACTAATGCGAGGCTACATAATGCCAAATGAAAGCTAACCCTAACCCTTAGAACCCTGAGACACAGATTACTTTCACCCGGATGATGATGATGCAATAACAGAGGTCTGGGATGTTAGGAAAAGGTGAAACATCCGTAACTCAAGCAACCAACTCTGGTTCACGATATGCGGAAATCTTCACTACGATTTGATTCAGTTAATCCGACTGCTTTATTCCCTTGACTAATTACTTTGTCAAAACCTCTACTGCCACGAAAAACAAGCAGCGCGCCACATTTCCCTCCTCCGCGTCCCTGTCTCCGACAAAGCGACATGACAGTCCATCTTCCAATCAGTGCGGCATCAAGCACAGCTCGTTCCCAGGCAAATCAAGGCCCTTTGGAGCTGTCGGTGCGCCCCCCTCCAGCGCTCCCCTCCAGCTGTCAGCCACAGAGAGGTCTGTGGACTGATATATTCCAGTGGAGTTTTGTCAACATGCTTCATGTGGCTGAAAGCTGAACTAAACAGAGAAAGGACTGCAAGACCGTAGTGGAACTAAAGGGGAAAAAATGAGGATTGTCACTAATCCAGGTAGACTGTATTTGATACATTTGAATTCATATATTAGCACTAATGATGGGAATGATCAATGCCTCTTACCAAACAGGGTTTTTTAAATTATAAGTAATAAAATATGTGTATGCTTCATACAGATTTATATTTGAACAGGTTTAATAAAGTGGCAGATTTTGGCAGAAGTGTGAACAACAGCTTCATTTTAGTACCTCCTACAGACTCCATATCCAGCAGCCCTGGGAACAGTACGCTGATGGAAGCCTCACATTCAATTCCTCGTTTATATCGTGCTGCCTTAAAAATGCTAGGGTCTCACAGGTCAAACTAAAAACGTTATTAACCCCATTGTGAGCTAAACAATGTCCGTGTCTGTAGCTACAGCTACAGCTCGCTTGACCGTAAAACACATGTTCACCCCCCACTCCCCCACAGATATCAACATCTCTAACCCTAGTGTCCGACTAGATGAACTCTGAAAAATCGGGCCCTTGGGCTTAAAGTGCTTATGGCAGGTTTTAATACTTTTGATAATATGATTTATTTAGATGGATAACGTCTGTTGTAATAATTATCATTTTATTTCTGTGAAGCAGCAGTTATTTTTATTTGAATTTTGAAGCTGCAGCCGCAGCAGCTGTTCTATTCATCTGCTGTATTTGTCCGGCAGAAACCGTCCTCATTGTGCCTGCACAAACACAAACCCGTGTGTGCTCTGAATCAGCCACAAATGTCTTATCAGTTCGATGATTACGCTTAATCTTTCGGGAAATATCGAAGGTTTTCATACCTTAGTTCAAGGCATTCAACTATTTCACGCTTTTCATCAGCAGAGAGATCCTTTTTCTTTCCTATATTGCTTGAAAATTATGATCTGGTTAATAATGTGGAACGCACTTTTTCAGTAGTTTCATCACAGGCGTCTGAGATTGAGCCCTGAGACGCAATACCATCCTTTTTTTTTTTTTTTTTACCTTTATGACACTGAAATACAATTTGCATAACAATTCGTAACATAGTGTATATGGTCATGTATGAAGCAGTCAGATGGAAAACGTTCTCCCATTTCTCCACCACTACTTTAACAAATGCTGAATTATGAATATATATTTTTTGCTGGAGAGGAGCAAAATGGTTCAACAGCCCATAAAACCTTTAAAGAGGGGGTATTATGCTTTTTTCAGCCACATAGCACCAGTCTATAGCACACTACAATGATGACCAAACCTTCTGTTGGTCTGTCAATGCAGTAAATTAGAATAACTGCCTTGTATAAAATTGCTCTTTCAAAATGGCGGTAGCAAATGACTTGAAATAGGCCCCTGTCTCTTTAAGAACCTCTGACCCTTTCTGACACGCCCCCTCCACACGCTGTCTGTGGCATCACAACAACACTCCGCTTGTCTTAACAGTATTGAAACTACGATCGGTGCATTTTAATTTTTATTGTTGGAAAGGAGCTACTGTTTATAACTTTGTGAACAATGGCCACACAGGATATTATTTGGAGACGAACCTTCCACATGGGACGCTTGGAAGGGGCTCTTGCCTGAAAAATAACTGCTGTTTGGAGGCTCTCTCTTTGCATCTGCCATGCCCTATGGATCTCTAACTGTACCCCCATGGACGACACCAGGATCTGCAGGAGCCCATACGATTCAAAAGACGGACATTATCTCCGCAGGTGGACAATGGTTTTTCGAGGTTACCCGTTAGCTTGTTATAATCGACTACAGCTCATTGTTGATGAAAAGTCTGCAATAAACCACAAATGTGTAAAGCCAGGCTCATTGTGTGATCATCGTAAAGGCTGCTTCGAGTAGTTGCTGCTTTATTGACGTTATTTGTGCATAATATGCTGCCTGTTTTCAATGAATGTTGTGAAGGTGAAGGTTGTTAGCTTGTCACGGCTAATAGTGCCTTAGCTCCGGGAGAAACCACTCGGCTACGACTCACTGTAGATGAAATGTGAGCAATAAACTACGAAATCAACAAGCCAGGCTCCGTGTGTGATCGTCATAAAGGCTGCTTCAAGCAGTTGCCTGTTTTAGTGACGTTTTCAATGCATAATATGCTGCTTGTATTCAGTGAATTTTCCCGTTAGCTTATCGCGGCTAGCTTGTTAGCTCCGGGAGAAAACCACTCGGCTACGACTCACTGTAGATGAAATGTGAGCAATAAACTACACAATCAACAAGCCAGGCTCCGTGTGTGATCATCATAAAGGCTGCTTCAAGCAGTTGCCTGTTTTAGTGACGTTTTCAATGCATAATATGCTGCTTGTATTCAGTGAATTTTCCCGTTAGCTTGTCGCGGCTAGCTTGTTAGCTCCGGGAGAAAACCACTCGGCTATGACCCATTGTAGATGAAATGTGAGCAATAAACTTCCAAATCAACACGCCAGGCTCCGTGTGTGATCATTGTTAAACGGTTCTTTATGTGTGTGGTGGTTTTATTGACTTTATGTGTGCATATTTCTCGTTTTCACGTGATGACTCAAGGTTTAGCTTAGCATTAGCTTTCTCCGGAGGCTCTGTGCATCATCAAGGCCCAGCGCAGAACCAGACACTGAAATAAGTGTCACCGGTTTTAATCCTGGGTGTTTCGGTAACAGAAACACTGATGTGTGTCTTTGTAAAAGTCTGCTGTGGCTCCGGTTCACAACACATGAAGCTAATCCTCCATGATGACTCTGTTTACATCTTAGGGCTAGACACTGCGGGGAGGGGGTTCTGCTGAGGAGCAGTGGTTGGTTACTCGGCTGGTGACGAAAGAACGGAGGCGTATCCTGGAGGTCGAGGGCATTTCCTGAAGGAATCAGGCGTTTTATCCCTAAAATGGCTGCCATGAGAGTTTCTACAGATTACTCGAAAATACGTGAATGTGCTAAGGCAACACTTCAGGCATGGTTTTAATGAGGGAATGACTTAATAACATGATGTAAAGTTTGAAAAAGTTTTGCATAAAACCCCCCCTTTAAAAAAAACAGACAATGCAAACCATCGTTGCTTGTACTGAACAGTTTGCTGTGAAAAAACATCCACAAGGACCTGATTTAGGCTTGACTTTGTTGGTGTGTAATAAATATGTTCACAATCCGGCAGAAAATGGCTAAAACGAGTGAAAACTGTGAGATTTTCTTCCCCCTCAGCTAGGCCATGACCCCGGTATGACGGGATGCCGTCTGTATCTATGACAGGAAGTGACATAGATACAGATTAAGTTCCATAGCAGTTTGACAAATTTCCCACTAACATAACATGGTCGGCACGGCAACAGTTAAATATGGTTTACTTCTATCAATTTTTGATTGATTTTCCATTTAAAGTATGGGGGTGAGAAGAAATATTATATTCAGCATGTACATATTACAGCGAGAGATGCACACGAATGGTGCACGGAATGGTGTAGCACAGGTATATACTACAAACTCCCACTCCAACCATTGGGTCTTCAGGAGTGCAGTAACAGGTCAGTTAGTGTTTTTGAAACACCCGTCCAGAAAGTTTGAACGTTTTGAAAGTCCCAAACCATATGCATAAATGTGCCTTGCGTTTTGACATTGCAAAAATGTACAATTAGGGGAAGGTAGTACTTTCATTTTGGTCAAGTTCTATCTATGTCACTTCCTGTCAGTGTCCAATAAGGAAGTGAAACAATGAACATCACAAAAATGGTCAAACTATAGAAAACTGGGTCATTTTTAAAGCTAAATATTTAATATAATTATGTTTCAGCAACAAATGTGTCTAATGTGTCATATGTGCTTAAAGGGACTATACAGAGTTTAAAAATGTTGAAATGATGTATTTTCCTCCCCCTTCATGTTCCAGCAATGTCCTAATGTGTAGAATGAGCTCAGACCTGTTCACCACAACTGCCTCTAAAATCCTGCACTGCCACTCAAAAGGTGTTAATTCATGTTCAAGTGTCGTCATGCACCAGAATAATATAGAAGCTGCAGTTACGCATAAGGCCTGAGATGGCAGTAGTGAGCATAAAATCACAAACTTGCATCTAGCCTCATTAACAAGAATTTTTAAAGCTGTTTTTTACTCAGATATATTTTTTCAATATTTTGCCTGATTTATTGAAATTTGAACCAAGAAAAAGACAAGGAGAAAATATATTTTTTACAGATTTTGTTTCTCTTATAAATAGCATATTCTCGATTAAACAAATACATTTTTCATACTTATATCTGAAATCTACAGCAAAAGTGTGACCCATATCTCTAAATATTTTGTTCCCCTATTCACCTGCAGCGTATCCCCTTAAACACTAAGTGCTTGAGCAATCAGAGCCACTGTTTCCTGTGCCATGGTCTTACAGAATGCTGGGTCGTTTCCATGTTTGTGTAGCCTCTACCTGATGTGTTGAGCTGCACATGTACCTTACATGTTTCCATTATGAGCACTGTCCTTCACAAACGTGTTGAATGCGACACGCACCGGAGGCTGCCAGCCGTTTTCTCTCAAACCAAACAGATGTTACACACAAAGAACGGCGCCGTGGCGTGTGTGGGAAGCTGAATGTCAGGATCGTCCACGCAGATGCAGCGTGGGAACAACAAGCTCCACAAGAAAAAGCGGCAGCGCCAGCCTTGGACCCCGGCCCAGATAAGGGATAATAAAACTACTGTTGTTACCCACATGGAAACCAACACAGCGGAGAATCACTGACAGGAGCTACATATTAAACAGAAGCTGGAACAACGGCTGTGCAGGTTATTCATAGGGTGTCCTCATACTGTATATAGTAACGCTTGTCATTTTAGATATTGCTCAAAGGAAGCGGAGGGGGATACTGGAGCTTAAGAATAGCATGCTGAAACCATGCCATAACTTGTGTAGGCAAGAAAGCAAGACGTCCGAGGCACACTGTATAGGCTCCTTTACTTACCATGGCCAGTGGAGGGAAGTAACTGAAAACATGTATTCTGGTGAAGTTACTATTTCATTTGAGGGATTTTAGAACACAGTCACTTTCCTAAAATGCAACACTTAATCACTAATATCCAGTTTCATAAGAAAGAAAAGCTCCAAAAAGCTGGGACAAAGTTCAGCCCTTTGTTATTTTGAGCTGTGCTTTTAAACATTCCTAATATTGTGTTCATGTTCTAGAATTCCATCTCAGTTAGAGGGCAGGGCCAATTGCTGGGTTGCAGGTTCTAGATTGTGATGATGTCACAGGACCCAGTGGGGGAGGAGACCGTTTTCAGTCACTGGGTCCATGATCTCTCTGTACCAAAATGTTCCTCACAAAACATATAATTTTACCTCTATATAATATTATAGGCCTTTAGAACGCTGTGACGTCACCTGAACCCAGCAAAACAACTCTATGAGAGGGAAACAGTTTTCCAAAAAGAAAGACTGCTACTGCCCGGATAAAGTGGAAGAACATGGATGGATGGAAATTCTCCAATTGTTTTCTCTGATCATTATTTGACAGTGATTGGATTCACAAACCTGACTCATTATTCTTATGGATGAAAGTCTTTTCTACTGGCTAACATCACGCTCATGTTTTTCAATATTGTCAGCACTTTTGGATGCCTTTATGAGGAAATAATGAATGATGGGTCGGTCGCAAATGAGTCGGTACAATGAGAGCCGAGTCTCACCCGCGAGCAGCTTTTTTTTTTTTTTTTTACGTTTGCATGTTTACCAAGCTCCTCTGTGCTACACTCGCCTCAGAGAGAAACACAGAGAGAGGCAAAGCCTAAAAGAGTCAGAGAGTGGGGGATCAGAGAGAGAGAAAGATGAGAGGTGAAAAACCAGCAGCCCGTGCACGAGGAACGGACCTGCTCTTTAATCAAAATCTAGATTTCTACAAACATATGTTAATTTTTATTTGAGAACAATCCGCCTCATATTTTGGTTTTTGTGGATAGATAGAATTACGCTGGGTATGTGGAGTGAAAAGTAAACAATGCGATCACACGATGTCGGCCTTTTCCTCTCATGTGTGTGAGCCCATTATAACAACAACACCACCAGCAGCAGCAGCAGCAGTGCCACAGGAGTTAAAGTTTGGACTTCCGTGAGTCTGTATCCCTCTCTCAGTGCGAGGAGCAGGAGCTGACACTGGCAGCAGGGGGACTGTGGTAAAGATTCTGACTATAAATAAAATAGTATGCACATGTAACTAATACCAAATAGCGTGTTACTATCACAAACACACAGACCACCACTATAAGCCACTATCACATTATTATAGCAACGATACAATAAAATGTCTTGTTCCTTTTCTTTTCTTTCTTGATTATAGTTGTTGTTTTGTGCAGGGAGTAGTCGAAGGGCTCCTTTACCAAATCATATATGAAAATCTCTGCTAATTTCTGCCCCAGACCACAAGATCCTGCTGATCAAACAGCAGCTTTGCTCTCTTGGCTTCTCTGTCAAATCCAGCCTAAGAAACCTGAGCAGGTCATGTCTTTGGAGACACACGAGAAATAGCTCGTCCCATCACCTTAGGAACATCTCTAAAATTTGTAAAATGTTGTGAAAAAAGGACCGGAAATGTTAATTCATACTTTCATATGAACAAGACTTGACTATTGCAACTCTGTCTTTACCTGTCTGAACGAGTCTGCTCTGAACAAACTGCTCTGAAGGTGCCTCTCGAAGGTCTCACATCAGTCCAGTCTCTCCATTGGCTCCCTGTAAAATTCGGGATTGATATGAAGGTTTCCGTGCTGACTTTCAGAGCCTTAAACGGTCAGGCCCAACAGAACATCCAGGACCTTCTGAGCCCACGCTCCTCTGGCCCCACAGAACATCCAGGACCTTCTGAGCCCGCACTCCTCTGGCCCCACAGAACATCCAGGACCATCTGAGCCCGCACTCCTCTGGCCCCACAGAAAATCCAGGACCTTCTGAGCCCGCACTCCTCTGGCCCCACAGAAAATCCAGGACCTACTGAGCTCGCACTCCTCTGGCCCCACAGAACATCCAGGACCTTCTGAGCCCGCACTCCTCTGGCCCCACAGAACATCCAGGACCTTCTGAGCCCGCACTCCTCTGGCCCCACAGAACATCCAGGACCTTCTGAGCCCGCACTCCTCTGGCCCCACAGAACATCCAGGACCTTCTGAGCCCGCACTCTGGCCGCATCTTCACTCCTCTGGCTTGTAGTTCCCAAGACTCATTATCAGATCCAAGGGGACTGTGGGACGCACACAGGAAACCTGTAGTTGCACCTTTTTGGAACTCTAATCCACCCTCAGTTTGTCCTGGAGCCGGTGCTGCGAGGATGGCAGTGAGTCGTGTGACTGACATCAAGTCAGCTTTTGAGCTGGTCATGCCAGATTCAATAATCATTGATATAATAAGAGTTAGTAATGAAATATTCACACTGCTTGTTAGGATTTTTTGGTGTCAGACATCTTTTGGATAATTAAACATGTACCGGAACAAGATTGATGTTCCTGAAAAATGAACATAACAGGAGGGTTAAGAAAGATTTTGGTTGATTGGTTTTCTTTGGTCTATTACTTACTGATTAAATTTGTCTGAAATTCAAACTTGGAAATGTGGAAGCCAAAAGAGCCAGCTCTTTGTGGTGAGTCGATCCAAATGATCCGGTTCACCAAAAAGAGCCGAAAATCCCATCACTATAAATAATTGGTCCATAGTTCATATGTACACTCCCATATGCATTCACACACACAAGCAAATATACAATGCATGTAGAAATCATAAAGCAATAACGCTTATATCCAAGATCCATGTCTTTTGTGGTTCTCACGTATTCTCCTTCGTCTCTCATGTTCCACACCCTGGTGATCACCCAGAAGTCAGAGAAATAAAAAAGAATGGACAATCAAAAGAATGTACAGTAGAGCAGTGCTGTACTGAATGTAAAATAGGCCATAGTAAAACATGCACTGGATGTTAAAACGTACAATGATAGAAGTGTCCCTTTGTCGGGAGTCGGATGCGAGGAGAAGACATTTGAATCCAATGTAGTGTGAAATAAAGAGGAATTCAAGCAGACACATGTCTTACATGCCGTGGACTGTGTGCGTGCGCGTGCGTGCGTGTGCGTGTGCGTGTGCGTGTGCGTGTGCGTGTGCGTGTGCGTGTGCGTGCGCGTGCGTGCGTGTGTGTGTGTGTGTGTGTGTGTGAGTACATGTGTACGTGTGTGTGTGGGTCTAAAACTGTGTTTCCCAACCAGGGTAAAAAGAAAGGGAAACTGAGTAGAATTTCAATATTATTCGCAAAGAAAGGTCAGTTTTATTCAGGTTTTTCAGGAGGAAGGTTTGACTTTGACAGCATTTTAGCTCTAATACTGACTCATCTATGGTTTGCTTACTTCGTTCAAATTTTCGCAGGGTCCTCGAGTTCTGGGTTTTTCTGAGTATAAATGAGGGTACGTGGGACCCACTGCTCTATAACACTACAAACACATGGGGGCCATTGTTTCTTTCTTCATCTAAGGTACAGATTTAAGAAGCTCCAACAAGGACTGGACGTTCTGTGATCTTGGCCCGTCTGCTGAGGGACTGCCCTCGGCCCTGGGTCTATAGCTTCCGTCCATGGGAGTGGATCTCTCCTGTGCTGGGGGGACGCACACACGGCTCGTCACCACCTGCTGCTAACATTTATGTTTGCTTTAAACTTTCATTTACCTGAACTTTACATCGTCTTGTTTATTGTTTAGTTTCATTGCTTTAATGTCCGGTGCAGCCCTGTGAGGCAACTCCTGTTGTGATGTTGGGCTTTACAAAATCATTCATTGATTGATTCAATCAATGAATAATTAACAGGACATCATAAGAATTCATGGTAATGAACAGGGAATGAACACAACTGAAGGCTGCTCATTTACAGACAGAAACTGCAGCGTAAGAATCTGATTTGAATTCTTAAATAAATCCCCTTTGTGGTGTTTCTGACCCCAGGGTTTGTACAGGACAGGTTTAGGTTGTGGCCGATACATGTTTGTTTTAGGTGTGAGTTTCACAATATGATTTGCCTTTAAGAGTCTTGTCCATGTGAGATTGTTCTATTAGAAAGAGCTGTAAGCAGAATTTAGATTTGGGAAAGTTGTGTGAAGCTTTGACATGTCGACATGGGTCGGGTGCATGTCAAAGTCTAATCCAGCTTTATTAAAATGCACTTTAAAAACAACACAGTTGATCTGCAATACACATCATACAAAACATCAACGCAATTAAATGGGAGAAAAAGATTGCTGCGTAAAATCAGTAGAATAAATGGAACAAGAAAAACAGCGAGAAAATACAACAGAAGGCAATGAATGAATGCAAGTTAAAAGCCGATCTTTACATGGTGTGAGCACTCACTCTGCCACTAATAACTTTCCGTGAGTGACTGAGCGCTCACTGATTGATATGAGTTTTTCTCAGGCTGATTATTACTGGCTCATATGCTTGGCCGATATTTGTGGCAGATTTTTCCAAATGTCTTGTCTATAATCCTGTGTATGAAGCTTCTAAACTGTAAAATGTGTCAGTGTTGAACTATGGCAGCAGGGGGCGCTTTATTAGGGGCACAGATCATCAAACGGTAAGTCTATCTCTTACGGTCACAAAATTATAAGCAAACATAAAATATAAAAACGTTCTGAGATCTCCTAATGCCTAGGAATTTGAATAAACAGGAAGTCTCCATCACTGACCTCTAGTTTCACACAATGCATTAAAACAGTTGAGCAAAAGTGCCTGTGATCATTATTAATCCCAGTTTTTTGACACTGAAATTGTTATTTTCTGAGGAAAATTAAAGGAAAAAGTAAATTAAAGCCGCGACTATGTAACCCTACCCAGGGCGCTGGTACATTTTATTGCCCTGATGTGCCATTAATCTTTGTGAGTAAACATCAAAAGCACATGTTTAGCCTCTCCATGTGAATAATGGCTCCAACCTCCAAATCTTTTTTATTTCACAAGCAGCACCGGACAGGCCGTACTTCAATGACCACTGTAGCGCCATTTTTTATTTCCCATTGCAAAAACAACGTTGACAATATTCTACATTTTTGTAAAGCTCTCAATGAGCCCCACGCAGCCGTATGACAGTTGACCATATACCCCCATTCATTTTCCTGCAGTATAAGTATAAAGCGCCCATACCTCAGTCACTGAGGTATGGGCGCTTGTGAGACTGGGGGTTGATTCCGTGCACCGTGGTACAGTGCGCTTGGTGCACTGCGCTGCGATTACATTAGGCCTAATGAATCTTCACATAGCTCTGGTGAAAAGCTTCTCTGCCAACAGCACTTCTAATAATAGATTCATCAGTTTAGTGTTTTGTTGCCTCTTCCACCAAACGCAGACTCCGTGCGTCCTCCTCCATGACCTCCTCTTAGCATATCTCCTCAAAGTGCTCTTGACTGACAGCCCCCCTCTAAAAGCCCAGAGCGACTCCGTGTCCTGATGCGCCCAAATCACATCCTCCTTTGGCGGCACGAGCCAGTGCAGGGGGCATGAAACGCCCAGATGAAAGCCTCAGCCGGACGGGACGCTCGGAAGCGGAGGCTGTTGGACCAATTTGCCTTTATTTCCCCGGCGGTGTCTGCGGAATAGACCAAAGACTTGAGCTCTGCGCCACGGCATTATTCGTCCCTGAAAGCGGCTCCCGGGGTGGGCCGTTTACTGTACCCCCACTCCCCTCATTCTGGTCCCGACGGAGACACAGATGGGGCTGCGACGTCCGGGACTCTCGCTACAATGATGGAATAGATGCCGGATGACACATTTGGACAGTTACAACCCAGTTATGACTAAAATGGTGACGCAGATCCGTCATAAAAAGTTGTGAATGCCGATGTGAGATGTGAGCTAAATGTCTCCAAATGACAGGATCGCTCTCCAGAGTGGGGTTTAAAGTCAAAGCAGCGATAAGGAACAACAAAACATTTCCGAGAAGCAGCTAAAAGGGGCTATATTAAGCAAAATCAAAGTTTTTTTTATAGTGTTGCAATATTGTTCCCTCATTTAAAAACACTCTCGCATGTTTGAGTAATCTTTAAGTAATCAAAGTGCTGCGGCGCTTCGCTCACATCGTGCTCCTGGAACGAGCCCCAAATCCGTCCCATGGCCATAACCAGGAAACTGATACAAAACAAGCAGCCAATGTATTGCTGCACAGGGAATGAAAAAGTACTGGAGTACAATACTTAAAGTGATAGTCTGTAAGATTAAACGTTTTATAAATATAATAAAATGCATATAATTCAATGATTGGATCTGAAAATTGACGTAACGTAACTAATTTTAGAAAAACAAATTGTTTTTAAAGTCCCTCCCTTTGCTGATTACAGCCACTGATCACTTTGACCAATCAGACGAGTGAAGTGGCCTGTCAGGTCCAATCAGGAGGGAGGGGAAGAGCTTGATAGTATGCTTTTGAAAATTGCTTCTCTCTACATTTTGCAAAGTAGGAGTGGCTTTCAGGGCCAATCAGGAGGGGAGATTCTACTGTCCTCTCACTTTGCAATCTTACAGACTATCACTTTAAGTAGAAGTGCAGATCCTCGGGTTGAAAATCATTCAGGTTAAAGTAAAACTACTGCTGCAAACTTGTTTACTTCATAATACTGCATAGTACTGCATAGTACTGGTGAACAAATAGGCCCAAAGCAGTCTCACACTTCACATTACAGCAGACCACAACAAAGACAAACCGCGTGCAATTCTAAAGAAAACAAAAAACAAAAGCTACTTCCCACCTGAGTGGAAAACCATAATCTGCAGACTTGAATTGTAGTTAAAGTGGTGATTTATGTTTCAGTATATTCTCGCGGCAGGTTGAAGAATTAGAACCATTTGAAACAGTTATTACTTTGAAATGAAGCGGTGAGTTATGAGTGTGCTGGTCTGTGCAGAGGTTTCTAACTTTATTCGCTGCTAAATTAACTTTTTTGGAGGCAGGAGGTGGTGCTCCCTTATGCTTTAAAGTATTTCACATACAGGGAAGTATTTGAGCAGGGAAGGATGCTACTATGGTTGTGAAAAATATTGATTTCAAATATTCATTTGAGCAGGTGTCATTTCCTTTAATGCATGTTTGGCACAGAGCAGCCCTTTGTCTCAGTCAGGCCATGCATCTAAACCTTTTACACAAGCCGAAGAGCTTCATGAAAACCCTGGATAAGGTTCTCACACTAAATGCATCTGTTGTGGAAATGTAGGATCTGATACTGCTACCGGACCAAGTGCAAAGGAGCATCATGTTTGATAGAAACTGTACTTGCGATTGTGGCTAACATTAGCTTAGCGGCCCATTCATTCCTATGCGTGGCTTATGATATCAAAGCTAACTTACATGTTCACTATTTGTACTGCACTCATGAATATATTATAAGGCATTTTAAAGTAAACACACTGTTCTGCTCAGCAGTGACTGTGTTTTAACATGACAGTCATGGGCCAAATCCAGTCTGTAAGTAGTTTATATTGTAGCTTACATCGCCTCGTACATTTCACTCTGAGTATTACTGCTGAGAATGCAAAACAAAAACCTAACCCTAAGAACATGGTCAAACCAAATACAGTGTTGATGTTCTGTGATGTAGATGATACAGTGCAGATGGAAAAGGAGACAAAAGGTGACTAAAGTTAATAGCTGTATTACTGAAATCAGTATTAGGTATCACATTTTTTCCCAGTATCAAAATCAACACTTTATGATTATTACGACACAAATCCCCTCCCGTGCAAAGCCTTCCTTGTTAATCATTGGCAGCTAATGTTTTAGCTTAAAATCACCCCACTCTCTTCAGTGTCAGCAGAGGAGGAGTGCTCAAAAGTCATGTAGGAATTCTTCAGTCACAGTTTCTTCTATTGCAGTCTTGACCACAGTGAACCTGAGCAGGATTTAATGTGGTCAGAAAACAGATGAGACAAAAAAACGACTTGAACAGGTCTTTTTTCCCTTTATCTGTGCAAAAAAAGACATCCCCAAATAAGCTCAGACCTGGAATGCTGACTTGGAACATGATCAGAAACCTGGTGAGGTGGTTCTGAATTGCACTTGTGCTGTAAAGTGAATTATTGGTGCCACAGTGGAATCCATTTTGGTCGAAGCTTATCTGAAACATGCCAGACCTCCCTCGGCTCTATTGTTTGGCAGCTGCCGACGCCTCGCCACGCGCCGCTGCCTTTCGCTGGTGAACAGACTTCATTTATGTTGGGTGTTTTTTTTTTTTTTGCGCAGCGGCAGGTTCACGCGCCTTTATGCACCCGCACAGGAGTCACGGGGCGTTTAACCCTGTCGCATAAACAGTGCACCACTCTGCCCCTCTGCAGGTGTCTCTGTGCATGACTGGCTTCAGAAGAGCCGCCTGCCAACAGGTGTAATTGCTTTGAAATTAGCAAACTGACATTGTAATCCAATTAGGTTTGTGCGTATCGAAAATGTTCCTTTCGTGTTCCACTGCACAGCTGGAAGTCACATCTGCAACAGTTCACAAGTTCAACAAGTCACTTCCACTCAGTCAAACAATTTAAACTATTCAACTTTGGTTTGTGAATATACTGTGGACTGAAGGTTAAGGTTAAAGACATTTATATGGTTAGTCTGGTGTTATAAGGATTGGCCTCAGGTGCTCTGTGGAGTGTGTCAGACTGTTTTTAATGCAGGCTAGCTGACACCATAGAAATGCACTAGCCTTGCATTAGCCTAGCACCAACAAAACTCTTCAAATATAAGAACTGCTTGAATTACAAAAAAAAATATCTCCAGAAATCACCAACTCTCTGGATAACTAGGAAATGAGGCCCTATGTCACAAAAATCCTGAAATATCCCTTTAAGGTATACTTTATTAATCTCCATAGGGAAATTCATTCTCTGCATTTGACCCATCCTCAAAGCCGCTGGGGCGACCTTTAGGAGCAGTGAACTGCCAGCATGGGCCGGCGCTCAGGGACCCATCTCCATGATGTGGGGCCAGGCTAATGGTCAGAAACACCTGGCCAGAGGATTAAACTATTGAACATGAGTTGAATAGCTTGGGAGGAACACACAACGTCAAGTGTAGAGGGCCTGGACAACGTGATAATGGAAAATGGAATATCAATGGCAAAATGTATTCATAAGTTTGTCTAGATATTTTGCAGAAAGACGTGACACATTCAGAACAGGGTGGAATAAGTAAGTGAACCCCTGTGTTAAAGAAATAGGCCACCGTTTTTACATAAAGACATTTATATGAAATCCGCGCAGGAATCTTCACTTTACTGCGCAGTAATCTTCACTTTACTGTGCGGATGCCAAATTACTCCTGGTATTATTACGCCTTCCAATATAGTCCCCCCTTTTATCCGCTTAGAAAATCCACATTGTTTAATTTTGTGTAATTATACTTTGTAGTGTAACACTTCACGTAACCATATTTAAATAGGGAAAACGTGGAAGAGCTTGGTAGCTTCTATCTTGACCAGTTTTGGAGCTATAGTGGAGAGGGGAGAGGCTAAATGCTAACGCCGTCTGCGCTCTGTTTACGTGACTGAAGGCACGGGGGAAGACCAGACAGGTCCTAAAGAACTCGTCCAAGCTAAG
Source organism: Gobius niger (assembly GCF_951799975.1). Classification (NCBI taxonomy): domain Eukaryota; kingdom Metazoa; phylum Chordata; class Actinopteri; order Gobiiformes; family Gobiidae; genus Gobius; species Gobius niger. The sequence goes on along the minus strand of NC_136858.1, from coordinate 6,834,675 downwards.
GTAAAAACATATCTCAGTATGTAAAAACGGTGGCCTACTCCTTTAAATATCTGCTGACTCTTCTTTTGCAGCAATAACTGCTTTTCTGTAGTTGCAGATCAGACGCTCACAACGATCAGGTTGAATCTCAGACCTTTCCTCTTTACAAAACTGTTGCAGTGAGATTCCTGGGTTCACTTACTTTTTCCTCCCTCTCCTGTGAAGGTTTACATGTTATGGGCAAATAAAAATATGATAATAACATGTAATTGTTTGGGTGGTATTAGTTTGCGCACACACGGTGTAATCATTCTTATGACACATTTAGTGACCAATTTAGGCATAAATGTGAGTGTTTACATACTTTTTCCTCCTTCTGTACCTTTATAAGTCTCCTGGTGACTTTCAAATGCTGGATGGCAGATAACTTTCTACAGCTTAACCAGGACAAAACTGAAGTTTTAGTCATCAGTCCTGAGTAGGTACCATTAAACAAGACCTACTTGGTTCTGATCGAAAAGCTCCGGTAGGGGGCGGTGTCAAAACATTCTTTTTTTTTTTCAATACTTTTTCTATCCAGACGTCAATAAATGATCCACAGTGAGTCTAAAAAAGCCTGAACTCATGAGCAGCTTCAGCGCAAATGCAGATTTCTAAAGGGAAAGCAAAGGTATAACTCACTAGCCAACATTATTAGAGATGTCAGAGCCGCGGTCTGAGCCAGGACTAAACCAGGACTTACAGGAAAAAGGTTAAAAACCAGGACTAAACCAGGACTGAATAAGAAACTAGAGCTCTTAGACAAAGAGAAAAGCAGTGACAAAGAAACACATGGGCTTTACCTTCAGCTTCAGCCCCGCAGAGCCTGAAGTCACTGCTGTTGTTACTAAACTCCAGCTCCCCCTGAGCGTTTGGGATCAAAGATTGTTTGTGGATAAAGTGAGCGCTCACTCTGCATTCACCATTTTTGGTATAGTTTTGGGAAATGATTAGTGACAAAGTGAGCTCTTGCACTATGTAACAGATCTCTTTTTATCACTGCTTAGGTGGAAATTCTGCAAAAAAAATGAAGTTACAGGTGACGCTGCTGCGGCCTGTGTTCTTTCTGTTGTGCCGTTTTAGGATTTTCTCCTGAACAATACTTTTTATACACATTATTTTAATTCAATTAAAATAACATAGGTATCGACAAAAGTACTGTTAAAGCACCGGTAGTCCTGAGGCCCAGAAAGAGGAACTTTTACCCATACTGCAGTCAGTATATTTTAAAGAGACATGTTGGATTCAGCCCTGCCCCTAAGCAAACGTTGCTGTAGTCGTGGCTAAAATGTTTCTCCCAAACAAAACCTACCAAAATGATGGCACAGCTAGTCGACATGAGTGTAAAACATGAAGAAGGTGTTGTTTATGAGACATGTCACGTTAGCGTCACAGTCTGTCGTAGGGTGAGCTTATTACACATTACAACGGCACCCTCACCTGAAGAACGCTTGCCTTTCGTGCTACACGTGGATACCAAACTGTCATCATTTGTGACTGAAAACGCGCGGGAAAAAAGTCAGTTGTTGCTCCCCTGGATATCTCCGGCTCGCTTGCAACAAAACATCATACAATAAGCATAGTAAAGGTAAGTTTGATCTTTTTAAACTCTGACATTCAAACATGTTAAGGGAGAAAACTTTCAGCATTGACCACTACGTGAAAAATCACTGTCGGCCTTGTCTCGCAGTTTTTGTGACAAGCTTGTTCCTGTAGTTTCACTGTGTTTACTAATATTAACAATCTGTTCGCAATCATCCCAGGGGTCATTATCTTTCCCGAGCGAGTAAAAATAAACACGCGCACACAGCCAAAGCTACCTGCGTGTTCAGCACCTGTGCGTGAGAGCCAGTGACCCGTGCAACCCCCTCGGGCCCGATACCCGCTCGCGTGCGGGGTATCGCCCGGGAGTGCAACGTGTGCGGAAATGCGCTTGACCCGCCGCCCTCGCCCCCCCTCCTCTGCCCAGGTGGTCGGGCCACGTGAGGGCACGCTCGCGGAGAAGCCATCTGCTCGGCTCTGACGAGAGAGGCCAGGACTGGGTGAGGTCACCTTGTGAGGTGGGCTTTCGCAAAGATCACGATTTACCATGTTACCAGAGCGACAAGAGGGTTTGACCATTATGGGCGGAGCAAAAACTACATGAAGAATGACGAAATTATGTTATATGGCAAGAAGTTCATTCAATAGAAAAGTAGCATTAGTAGATAGCAGTGGTGGGAGTAAGCCATTAAGTGCAAGTCCAAGTCGTGAAGTTCCAAGTCTCAAAAGTCCAAGTCTGTTAGTCATGGGGTCAAATCAAGTCACACTATAGTCTGCAAGTCACCTCAAGTCTCACACGTCAGAGTTGGGCCTAGCTTTCTGACTTTTCAAAAGATGTTGAAATACTGGGATACATTGAAATCAATAATAACTATAATATTATTAGGCAAGTCTAAGTCAAGTCAACTCTTTCTGGAGCATCAGTCTAGTAAGTCACGAGACTTAGAAATTGTGAAATTGTCGGAATCGAGTCAAATCATGTGACTTGAGTCTCCCACCTCTGGTGTACACCGCGTTCCAAATTATCATGCAAATGACATTTTTCTAAGATTTTCTAAATTGTCAACTCAAATGAGAGCATAATTTTCAAGTCTTTAACTGGTAGAGGATCATTTAAATGTGGTGGGGGGAAAAATTCCTAGTGATAACAGTATTTTTTTCAAAAATGAATATAGTAAAAACCTCAAAATCTACTGTTCCAAATTATTATGCAACTCATCGTTTCAATATATTTTAAAGGTTGTAATTAACTTAAAATTGTCATTTGTTGAATTTGTAGCATTAGGAGGTCATATTTACTGAAATCAAAAGCTATTTCAATCAAAAAAAATATTAACAGGTCAAGTTATATTTTACCATAAGAGTGTGATGGCAGCTTCAAAATTCGTAAATCCATTAAACTTGTGAGTTTTTGCAGAGTTTCTGCTTGGATTTCTTTGCAGGATGTTAGAATAGCCTCCCAGAGCTGCTGTTTGGATGAAAACTGCCTCCCACCCTCATAGAAGTTTTTTTTTGTTGAGGCTCCAAAGGTTCTCAATAGGGTTGAAGTCAGGGGAGGATGGGGTCCACATCATGAGTTTCTCTCCTTTTATGCCCATAGCAGCCAGTGATGCAGAGGTATTCTTTACAGCAGGACATGGTGCGTTGTCATGCATGAAGAGGATCTTGATAGGGAAAGCACGGCTCTTCATTTTGTAGCGTAGAAGACAGTGGTCAGTCAGAAACTCCACATATTTTTCAAAGGTCATTTTCACACCTTCAGGGAGCCTAAAAGGGCCTAATGGGGCCGACCAGCTCTCTCCTCATGATTCTGGCCCAAAACATGACTCCGCCACCTCCTTACTGACATCACAGCCTTGTTGGGACATTGTGGCCATTCACCAACTATCCACTACCCCTTTGATTTGACCATTCAGGGTTACACGGTGCTCGTCAGTGAACAAGACAGTTTGAAAATGAGTCCTCATGTATTTCTGAGCCCGTTGCAGCCGTTTCTGCTCATCAGCTTCAATTAACAGTTTAGAGGAGGCCCGGATAGAAGGTTTATGCACAACTGCAGCCTCTGGAGGGTGCTACACCTTGATGTTCGGGAGACTCCAGAGGCACCAGCAGCTTCAAATACCTGTATGCTGCTTTGTAACATCTGTTCTCTTAATCTGATGTGTTTGTCTGGCAGAAACCGTCCATATTGTGCCATTATCTGCACAAACCGGAGTGTGCTCTGAATCATCCACAAATCTCTTATCTGTATGATGACTGTGCTTAATCTTTCATGAAATATCGAAGGTTTTCATACCTAGACCAAGGCATTCAACCATTTCAAGCTTTTCATCAGCAGAAAGACCCTTTTTCTTTCCCATATTACTTGAAAATGATGATCTGCATAATAAAGTGGAACACCCTTTTTCAGTAGTTTTTCCCTTAACTGGGCTTAACCTGAAAACTAATCATCCCAGGTCTCTGAGATTTATGTCAGTGATTCATAGAGCCCCAAGACACGATACCATCCATGAGTTTCATTATTATTGTTTTTTTTTTACCTTTTTGACACAAAAATCTAATTTGCATAATAATTTGGAACGCAGTGTATATAGTGTCCATTGTAGAAGTAATGAATAGTAGCATTAGTTCTAGTAGTAGTAGTAGTAGTAGTAGTGCATGGTTTGTACAGGTGGCAGCAAGTCGTATTTAAAGGCCCTATACCTATACCTGATTTTTTTTTTATTGCAAACAATGAAAGGGGAAGCCACTAAATTAAAATGTTTGTTGTGGTCCAAACTCATTCATAACTTTCCTAATATATTTGTAGCATCAACATTCTTTACAGGGACAAGTTTATCGGCACATTTCACAACTTACAGGGTCACTTTTCAGGGTCACTTTCACAAAAATGCTAGAAAAATAGCCGGAAAGTTCATTAAATTGATACAAATGTTTTATAATTTCATCATGCTGTTTTCCCCTCAAAGGTTTGAGTTCACAATATCCAAAACGAGGACAAAATCAATTTCATTCCATTTCTAGAAGTAAAATCAGGTATAGCTCCTTTAAAGAGGGGGTATTGTGCCTGTGAGTGCATCTACAGCACCGTGAACCAGATACAGATGCAACCCCCCCCCCCGCACACTGCTGCTCATCACTTTAATCACACCTCCCTCTCCGCCGCCCTCCCAACTTTTACACAATACGGAAAGTGCCACACAAGGACGCTGGACTCACTCTATGCTAATGTGAAGGACGCTTCGGCCCCCCTCCCCCCGCTCAGACCACAATCTTGTCTACCTGAGACCGTATTACAGCACAGAAGAGGTCTGTGGAAGTGTGGAGTGAAGAGGCTGAAGAGAGACTGAGCGACTCTTTCATGACCGCAGACTGGAACATAATCTGCAGCTCTCATGGAGATGACATCGATGGCCTGACCCACTGCATCACAGACTACATCAACTTCTGTGTGGAAAACACTGTCCGACCCGGAAGGTACGGTGGTTCTACAACAACCACCACTGGGTGACCCCTGAGCTTAAAGCCCTCCTGAACCAGAAGGAAAGGGCCAGAGGGGAGCAGAGGAGAATCCAGCACAAGCTCCAGTGGAAGATCAGGAAGACAATGAAGGACTATGGGGAGAAGCTGGAGAAGAGGCTGGAGCACCAAGGCAACACACGGGACGTGTGGAGGGACTGAAGAACATCTCCGGACATGGACAGAGTGCCAGAGGGAGAGCTGATGGAGACCACTCCCTCTGCCCCTCTGCCCCTCTGCCCCTCTCCCCGGTCCCACCTCTTCACACGTCTCCAGCCCAGTGGACACTGTTCCCGGACCACTGTTGTTGGTCTGTTTACTTTATTACTTACTGTTATACGTCCCCATTCTCTCATGTTTAGTTTTAACGTTAGCTTCACCCAACAGCAGATCGTATACACCAACTTCCATCTTTATTTGGTATGATGCATTTTATTCTGAGGGAGTTTGAGTTAATAGTAGAAGAAACACATGTTTACATTTATAAAACATCTGCCAACATAAACATCATTAGTAAGGGCACATCTGTGAGCCAGGGCATTTGTCTTTACTTCATTCCTCCTCCTCCTTTGACATGACTTACAAGAGCCCAGCACTGGAATTCCAATGCCCATCTGCACTTGCCTCATCTTGAACCTCAGGGCAGTTACGAGTGTCTGGACTTTAAGCGGGCCTTTGGATTTCGGAGCGGAGATACAGAGAGTCGAGGACATAAAGCCGCCACTCTCCAACTTATCTGACGCAATTAGCTGAAAGGAGGCTGTCATTTGCATATCCTTCACGTCTGAGATGACTTTGGAAACAAACTTTAATTTAAACATTTTGATGAAAGCCATTGTTGTGTGCTGCGTGACACACGGCAAGACGGAGCTGCGATACAAAAGCTGGTGGCTGGTGAGTTTTTTTTTGGTCGACTTGAGAATAATTCAGTTTGGAGGAAGCGCGCCGAGTGATAATGAGGATTTGTAGAGGCTGTCATGGCGATGAGTGACAGCTCTATTGCAGTGGGCTTTCTCCAGCACAACAACATGCACCAAACACGGCTTTGACAGAGCGCTAACTTCTCTCCGGACTCGTGTAATTAGACGGCCTATCACCCGCGCCCTCTGTGAGTGGGTTTTTTCAGGGAGGTTCTATCATCAGCAGGCGCACCCATGGGTGTGGGTTCAGGCTGGACAGCCGGGTCCAGGCCAGGACAGCGAGTAGTTGGCTGGTCCTGACGGAGCGCCGGCGAGCACACAACATGTGTTAGTGCAGCTGGAGGTGTCACCGTTCTACAATTTTGAGTCACGATTATTGTGAGGATAAACGACCGCTGATCATTGAAATCAAGGACGAAATTATAGCCGCAAACCGGCCTCTATGGTTGTGTTGTTTGTTTGTTTCAGGGGTTTTAGTTTTTAGATCATGCAGTGATTGAGTTTTTGAGTTTACTCTTTTAGCAGGGGCACTAACTTGGTCCCTGACAAAGTGAAAACATGTTTTTTGACAATGCTAAGTGCTCCGTGCTCAGTTTTAACTAACCCTACACAGAGAAAAATGAGTCTGAATTTGTAGCACTCTGTATGTGCAAACTGACGCATATTTCAGTCTTTCACTTATAGGGTCACTAAATTATGTGATTTTAACATCGTCCCATTAGAATAAAGTGGGACGTTCTGGTTATCGCTATGGCAACACCGTGAAAAATATAATTCCTATAGATTTTGCACCCATTGACTTTTATGGGCTCTGTACAATAACAAGGTGAAGCGTGCATTAGTGAGTGTTTGATTAGTGCTTGTTTGTTCGCTTCGTGCTCGTTTTGTGCGCTGCGCTCACTTTGGGGCAGCGCTATACCATTGTAAGGACCCTTTCACCAGCACTGATGGTGCTCGGGCCTAAGTACAGAGAATTTCTCAAATCCTTCACAGTTCTGTCAAAATGTTCACAAAAAAGAAGAGCTTTTATGTGTATTTTGTGTTTATTTAAAGTTGCATTATGCAACTGTGTATGTATTATATTAGTGCACCTTCACTTTCCATTTCAGTGGCCTCTTGGACAGTCCAGGATCAATTGTTTTTTGGGTTTCTGGATGGAACATATGCGTTACCATGGAGACAAAAAAAAAAAAAAAAAAAAAACCAAAACTAGGGCCACCGGGATGGAAAGTAAAGGCACTATGCTAACTTTTTATTGAATATTCTGTTGTTTGTCTATGTTTTTACCCTTATGTTAAAATAATATATAAATAATATATATATATATATATATATATATATATGTATATATATATATATATATATATATATATGTATATATATATATGTATATATATATATATATATATATATATATATATATATATATATATATATATATATATATTATCTAAAGGAAGCAGACAGGTGTGAATGTTTCCAACAGATATTCCTCTGATCTGTGTCTCATAAATTCACTCTAATATTAAAGAGTTCCTAAACAAAGGAACCAGCCCATTTCCATACACTGGCACAATTTCACTTCCACTTTTACCGTGAGGTGACAAACCTCGGACATGGTTCTTTTGGGACTCTTCCACTGGTGACCCTCTGCAGTTATGAACAAGGATAAGATTTGCTATCTGCACATTGGATTATTGAACCTGCCGCTGATTTCATATTACTGATCATCAATATGTCAACCGGTTAATCTTGGCCTCCCTAAATGCAGCACAATGACAGCTGCAAAACACCATTTCCACTGTGTTTAATACAGTGCAGGTGGTGATTTTGGACGTTGTTTCAGAGGAGTAGATGGGACATTGATTGGTCATGATTTGCCAAACTCCCCAACTCGTCTTGTTTAGACACCTAGGCAGGCAGGCGACAAACTGACTGATAGATTCACTCACTTCTGAAGTATTGTGGAAATGACGCTGTTCCAGCAAGCTCCTGTAGACGCTACAAAAACATCTAAATCATCCTCATCCCATCTATCATTCACATACAAAGAACCAGTGGAAAAGAAAGTGAAATGATGTTTTTGTGAAGCGCTGAGACCTGCACTTCATTTGTGTCAAAGACGCAAGATCACAAACGCCTCATTGTAAAAGTGACCCACCTGATGTAGGTGAAAGATTTTAGTTTAAAGCCACACCGTGTCGAATTTTAACTAACAAATAACATTGAAATACAAGCATTTATTTGATGACAACTCAGACACTCATAAATGTACAAACAAACTGTGAGCGGCTCAGCTCTCCTAAGACTCTCTGGTGGTGCCCTTAGTTTGGAGAGGTGTTTTCTTTACCCCTCTGCCCCATTCCTGGCATACACCCCCGTGCCTTTGAACACCCCATTTGTCCACGGTTTGCGGTACCGGTTGAGCTGCCTACCTTCCTACAAAGAACAATATCCTATGATCCAGCTGTGAGACCTGGTTGGCACCCCAGAAAATGAAACCAAAATAATACAATTATATACTACTGATAATACTGATAACAGCTAAGAGAATGTGTGAATTCCGACCTGAGAAGAAGCTTTTTGTAATTATTTCTACCCGTGCCTCTGTCGGTGTGTCATGTTTGCACAGGGAGGTGTGGTTTGTATGCGTCACATCATGTGTGTGGATTTATCACCAGCCACTATCCGCATCAGCACTTCTGCAGCAGGCCACCACCGATCCATACTGTCCCTGTCAGCTAAATGCTAATGGATAACCAGCTAACGCCCCAGCACTCTGCAGAGGCCTTCCACCTGCATCTGCAGCATCTGCAGCATCTGCCTCACCGCCACAGACCACACATTTACATGACTGATGACACAAGGGTTAAACGCTAGAACTCCTCAGGGACGTCTCGCTATCTGCACAGCTGTCTGCAAACTGACCACAGTGTCGCTAACTGGTGAATGAACGGGAGAAACCAGGACAAAACTCTGACCTCCACAGGGGCCATGCTGGGATGTAAAAGAGTGGGTATGCAGCTGATGTTAAAGTACAGCACCGAGTGTTGACGTACACTTTAGAACAGGGGTAGGCAAGTTTGCTTAGTTCATCGCCAAAAGACCAAGGGCCAGACCCAACTGTAGGCCAAAGTAAAGCATCACGTTCTACAAATGCCAGTAATTCTGTTAAAAATGTCTGACATTTTGGAATAAACTCTTTTACTCTTTAAACTCTAACCCTATTCCAGGACTGCACAGTGAAGAAAAACACTACTTACAACATGGTTATGAATAGGTTATTAGGAAAGCTTAGTAAATGTAGAAATCAGACATTATAGATGATGGGATTAGGATTTACAAATGCTTAAAGGGGGGGTATTATGCAAAATCGACTTTTTCAAGCTTTACATCATGTTATTATGTCATTCCCTCATTAAAAACATGCCTGAAGTGTTGCCTTGGCACATTCACGTATTTTTGAGTAATCTGTAAAAACTCTGATGGCAGCCATTTTAGGGATAGGTTTGCCTGAGTCCTCCTACGAACGCCCCCACCTCCTGGAGACGCCTCCGAGCTTTCGTCACCACCGAGTAGCCAACCACAGCGTGTGGAGGGGGCGTGTCGGAAAGGGTCAGAGGTTCTTAAAGAGACAGAGGTCTATTTCAAGACATTCGCTACAGCCATTTTGAGAGAGCAATTTTATGCAAGGCAGTTATTCTAATTTACTGCATTTACAGACCAACAGAAGGTTTGGTCATCATTGTAGTGTGCTATAGACTGGTGCTATGTGATTGAAAAAAGCACAATACCCCCTCTTTAAAGAGTGTGTGCTCCACAGGTTTGAACCATGGACACAAACATATTGAAAAAAAAATAACAGGTGTAAATAATTGATGTGGGGGTGTAGCACTGTCTGCCCTCGGATACCACCTCAGACCTGGTTCAGGAGCGCCCCTGCTCTCTACTGTGGCCTTGTTATATTCAGGGAACAGCGGCGCATTGATTATTACACATATTTTGTTTACAGTACACCTCAGGACACACTCGGAGCATAAATTAGTCATGAACGCTCCCCTGCTTGTCTCCCCGCACCATATTTCAACATAACCTCGGTGTCTGTCTTGTACACTCTCTTGTTTGCCTGTCTGTTTACCACCTGCTCACGTCTGCTGCTGCTGCCGACTCCTCCACCACCGCTCCGCTTCGGAAAACTTCCACAGTCTTCTCCTTTACGTGTGGAGTTTTACCAGACATCGCACACCCAGAATTTTGCCTGTGTGGATTGTAGGTGGCGTTATTTCAATTTGCACAGAACAGCTTGGATTGGATTGTTTAAATCCAGTACAGGAAACTGACAGTGCAATGATGGATCTTTGGTACTTCCACTCGACCGTGGGAAGAGCTTTTGCTAACAATGTAAACAGTATCCAACTCCATCGCACAGCAAGAAGGTCTCGGGTTTGGTTTACTGGGCTGAGACCAACATGTGTGCAGCTTGCATGTTGCCTCCGTGTCCGCATATCCCTGCCACTGAAAACACGTTTGTTTGGGTGGAGTCTATAGCCAACATGGAGAGGATACACAAGTCGCCTTCATGACAGCTTATAAACAAGGAGACCCAAAGGTATTTGATTAAACTCTAGATCGGTCATGACGTGGAAAACGTGACGGTCATCTTGTGACTGGCGGGCGAGGCTAACCCCAATAACAACCAATGCAACCAATTGGTTTATTACGTCTAAGTCTCGTATCTCAGTCAGGATCAGGTCATTTCTTTGGAACGTGGTGTTGTTTAGCCATATTAGCTTTGTTTTCTCCATTCATTCCCTGGGTTTGGTGGTTTGGATTCACTGTCCCATGTTCAATACATATTGGTCATGTGGTGTTAAAAGTACTGAAATACTGTTTTAAAGGGACGGAGTTTACAGAGTTTTAAAATGTTTTAACTAAGTATTTTCCTCCCCCTACATGTTCCAGCCATGTCCTTATGTGTAGAATGAGCCCAGACCTGTTCACCACAACTGTCTCTAAGATCCTGCACTCAGAAAGGTGTTAATTCTAGTCTGAAGTGCCGTCATGCACAAGCTTAATATAGAAGCTGCAGTTACACATATGGCCTGAGGTGGCAGTAGTGAGCATAAAAAGACTAACTTGCATCTAGCCCCTTCAAAGTAGGAAACAAATGTTATGTTTGATATAAACAGAAATGAATGATTTGAAGTGTTTGACAGAGGAAATTCCATGAACAAATGGAGCTAACTGAAAGCTCTCTCACGGTTTGGTTCACGGTGCAGGACTCCCGGTTCGGTGAAAGTACGACATTGAAAAAAATATGTTGGTTTTGAAATAAAATAAATAATCTAAATAATAAACAAAATGTGCCTCTGGGCTCACTATAGAAAACAAAACTGTAGTGCTCCAGAGTGAAAAAAGAAAAAACAAAATAAGCACAGTGTAGGCCATGTGCTCGTTAAAGGGGCTAGATGCAAGTTAGTCTTTTTATGCTCACTACTGCCACCTCAGGTCTTATGCGCAACTGCAGGTTCTATATTGAGCTCGTGCATGACGGTACTTCAGACCCGAAAGTAACACCTTTCTGAGTGACAGTGCAGGATTTCAGAGGCAGTTGTGGTGAACAGGTCTGAGCTCATTCTACACATTACGGGGAGGAAAATACATCATTTTAACATTTTTAAACTCCGTATAGTCCCTTTAATAGTCCCCAATTTACAGTCTTGGACTTCGCAATATTTGGACTTTTGAACATATCAACTTAATAAAACCATACATTTATACTTGGCTCTATCCATTGTGTAGAGTTAGTCGCTGAAAATATAGGCAATTGTGACATTTTTATGCAATTTTTCATGTTTCAAATTGATATCTCGACATGATCTCCTTATTCATCTGCAGCATCTCAACTTAACCAAAAAGTGTATGACAACAAACAATGACTCAATACTGGCCAAAAGCAAAAAACCCATGGTCTAAAACACCCTGACCGATGGAGAACTGCACAGAAACACTCGGCCAACTTGCCCCGGGAGCGTGGAGTTTGTTGCAGTCGGAGCAGAGGAAATGAGAACATAAGCATGACAAATGACAGGACAGAGCGAGCAGAGGCGCCGATACAGATGGATGTGCGCTGACGGAAGTATCCTGTCAGCGCATACATTACAGCAGTGGGAGGGAGCGCACGGAGAGGTGTCATGTATTAGAATAGCAAAGGGAACTTGGTGAATGACGCTTCCTTCCTGTAATGGCCATGTAAATCTTTTGTTGTATGAGCTTTGTGAAGGGGGAGAGGAGCAATCGCTGCAATGATGTTGCCTTGGTGAAAGTATTGCATTTTGATTTCTTAAATATGTTTAGGTCAGAAGTGATGGCTGTGAAACTCAAAGGCATGCCTTCGTCAGCTAGCTTTTTATCTGATTTACATTATTTTAGTAAGATTCATAATGAGATAAAAATGTGTCTGACATCAGGCAGGTAGGAGGTCTGGTGTGGAAATGTGGTGCGAGAGTGAGTTGTCATCTTTAGCTGATACAAACTCAAAATAGTGTCTATGTGTCGACTCGCATACACGGCACGTCACTCCCTGAGACGCAAGAAGGGAGAAATAGATCTTTTTACTAGGGAGGCACGGACACCACTTTTTAGTTCTTCAGTACTTTGATTTGAGTACTTGCCGATACCAAATACCCATTCGAGTACAAGGCATTTTCTTCAACATACTGTACTTAAAAGGATATTTCAGGATTTTTGACATGGGGCCTCATTTCCTAGTTATCCAGAGTGTTGCTGATTTCTAGAGATATTTTGTTTATGTAATTCAAGCAGTTCTTATGTTTGAAGAGTTCCGTGGCGCTAGGCTAGTGCAAGGCTAGCACATTTCTACGATATCAGCTAGCCTGCATTAAAAACAGTCTGACCCGCTCCACAGAGCACCTGAGGCAAATCCCTTATAACGCCAGACTAACCATATAAATGTCTGTGTCGGTAGAATAATTTTAAACCATTTTGCATCTAAAATACCTTATATTTGAGCAGCATCTGCTTCGTGGTTGTATAAGCTACGCAGCGGCGGAGTGATCTGCTAGAAAACAGTCCCTCAAAATGCGATCATTCATGTAATACAAGGTCAGTTATATTCCAAACATTATTCTATCGACACAGACATTTATATGGTTAGCCTGGTGTTATAAGTGGTTTGCCTCAGGTGCACTGTGGAGTGCGTAAGGCGGATTTTAATGCAGGCTAGCTGATACCACAGAAATGTGCTAGCCTAGCACAAGCTTAGTGCCACGTAACTCTTCAAATATAAGAACTGCATGAGTTACAAAAAAAAACTATCTCCAGAAATCAGCAACACTCTGGATAACTAGGAAATGAGGCCCTATGTCAAAAATCCTGAAATATCCCTCTAAAGTGCAGAGACGGCTAAGTGAGGTCTTTTTGATTTTTTTCATCAGTAGGTGTCAGTAGTGAACCCTGCTCTGCTCCACCACCCCCTCCCTCACCTGACTTTACCCCCTCACCCACGCCCCTCACTCCCCTCCACACTGTTCAGACCACACGCTGCTCTGATTGCATTCAATGAGATACGGAAATCTCATTAATCTTGTATGAAACACACATTCATCCGAATAAATAAGATATGTAGCAAAGTAAATATTTTGAGACTTGCATTTATTTACTAAACTGCAACTTTCATGAAAGTCTTGGCATTTAGAACATAATACTTCCATTTAGAACTAAGACTTCTGCCATCATGCTAAACTGTTAGCCGCGAACTGTTGCTGCGTCTTCTGCTTCAAACATTTGCGCTCTCTTGTTCACATGTTTGTGTTTACATGTTTGTGTTCACATGTTTGTGTTCACATGTTTGTGTTTACATGTTTGTGTTCACATGTGTGGGGCGTGTGGGGTGAGGCGTGTGCTGTGAGGTGAGGGAGGTGCCGGTCTCCTTCTACTGTTAGCGAGTGTGGCGCACATGGTGGCGCATCTAGCGGCACTTGATCAGAATCAGAGATAGAATTTTAGATAAAAATAAGCTATAAACTTTAAACTATAAGATGGGAATGCAAAGGACTGGCAAAACGGGATCACTTAGAGTAGCTTTAACAGACTTTTGTGCAGTAGACTGGATTGAACACATGCTATTGAATTCTTTTTATTTACTTCACATTCAATATCATTTTCGTGTAGATTTTTTCCGTATGTGTGTTTGCGTTTAGCAACTAAGCCAGTAGCCTGCAGCCTTTAGATTTTTTTGCTGCATCTAAAGTTTGTTCAATATGAGGATGGTGCATCTCTTTATTTTGCATTTTCGGAGTATTTTTTAGTTCCTGAATTAATTTTACAAATCCCTTAAGTCCCTGAGCATAAAGCGACTTAAGAGCCGTTAGCAGCTCGTTAGCAGCATTCGCCTGTATCTTGTAAACACTGCAGACCCAGTGCTACTGACTCACAATATAGTCAACATTTAGCTCTGGTTAAATCCAGCACAGACTCTGATTTAGGGAGTGTAGTCTGTAAAAAAGTCAGCTCTATGTGGGCGGAGAGGAGCGCCCCATATGTGAGCCGCACATCAAATGGTTTCTGTTTCTGGTATCAGGACCACATTATTGTCTACGGTGAATCCCTACTTTTTACTATGAAATATAAAATAGTAACACACAGTGACTTGGATAAATATCAGATCACTGGATTGGAAATCGTCATGCTTTGGATTACTTGTCAGATTAGAGTATCACTGACTGTCTGTTGCTCCAGCTACCTGTCAGAAACAACAATGGTTATCTGTATCAAGAAAGACACCAATAATGATCAATGAGGGAAGTGGAGGCACCAGTGAGTAGCCTGACTGGCTGCTACCAAAGGTGATCTTGCAAATTGCCGACAGGTTTTTGACACTGCCTCACCAACACCAAGGACACCTGGAAAATTGCCACGACTCATACAAACCAATCTGCGAAGGGCAACTTGGGGAAATGTCCCCTCGTCCGACCTCGACCGAGCAGCTCCCAGAGATTTGTAGGCTCCCAGTCATTGAGATAAGTCCAACCATAGAAAATATTTCCAAATTCGACTAGACTGGCTTGATTGAGTTGAGAAAGTTTCACCTCTTTCTTCAGAGACTTCTTCAACCAATTAGTCAAAGGATAAGACGGAGTAAGCACAAACTGCAGCCCTATTGAACACTAGATCTGCCTGAGGGGGCGGGATCAGGCCATCACAATCCCCAAAAGCATGAAGCAGAAGGTGCTTACAGCAGGGAAGTTCCAGCACAGGTCTCAGATGAACAGGCAAAGAGCTACACTTCTATCTTAAAGTCACTATCCACACTTTTGATGACAGTGAGGGGTGAGAAAAAAGAGTGAAGGGGGACATTTTTTGTGGAAAATGAGTTCCTGGGGATGTCAGGTTTGAATTGTACCAATGTGATTGATATGTACAGCACACTGTGGTGACCCTGAAAGTAAACAAAGCATCACTTTGCCAAAGCAAGCAAAAAATACAATCTGACTTCTGACAGTAATGGCCGACGAGTGTGGCTACAACGTGTTTGTCTCCCACTTGTGTTTTGCTCCATCTGACACTTGACATTTAGTTTGTTGAACTTTCCCACGGCATCCGCCTGTCTCTCCGAGGCGAGCGGGAGGAGGACTGGAGCCCCCAGCGCTCAGTCATGTGGCGTGTTGTTAAACATGTTGTCAGTCGGCCTCTTGTCTTGCTCCTAAAGACCTTTTGACAATGTTCCGTTGGCCCAGTGCGAGAGCAGGGCCTTATGCCTGGTGGACATTGCACCTTTTTTTTTTGTTGTCTTACAAGATGTGGGGATTGTGAAACTGCGAGCCTGCACTCGTCTCCAATGTGCGATGGTTCAAAGAGACAATCAGAGCTACGCTTTGCCGACAATATGACATATCGCTGCTCCGCGCTTGTCAAACTATGAGGCGGATTGTTTTCAAATTACAAATGGCTAAAAGCTGGAGATGCACTGTCTACATCCATGGATGACTTTTAGAAGTACTAAGTAACGTGTTAACCTGAATAAATCCTTTCCATAGTCCCTCTGGGGGTAGTACAAGTGTTAATGGGATGATTGGGGGGTTCTTTCATCTCCCCCTGGTGTCTCTGGCCAGAAAACTACAATTGCAACTTCCCTGCCTCTGGGTCGGAGTCACCAATACACTCTAATGCAATCACGAAGAAGAAGCTAACAGGCTAACGGACGAAGCTAACTACAGGCTAGAACACCTTAAACACACCTTATACAGCCAAGTTTGAGTGCGACATGCTATGACACCTGCAGTGCTGCTTATGGCCTCTAGGGGCATGAGTTACTTAGTTCTGCTTTAATACTGCCTAAAAATGAACATATAGGCGATTTTATTTCTAGACCAACTCATTACTTGCACCGTGATGCATCAAACCGTGAGAGGGCTGAACCGTTACACCCCGAAGCTATTAGCATTTAGCCATCCAGATGTTTTCAGCTGTCAACCATCAACCACATTTAGGTGAGGTCCAAGCCTCATTAGAAATCGTGAATGAATGCACCGAGAGATTTTACTGTAGGTAAGAATTAGCGTGTAAAAGTGTCCTCTGTGTTGAACGCTAAATCCCATCCAGTTGAGTTCCTGCTTTTTGTTGGTTGGATACACATCCTCTGGCCAATAAATCTCCTCTTAACATATGCTAATAGTAAGGCAACCGCAGAAATGATTAAAATGCTATGAAAGGGATGCATCATGCCTCGCAATGACAGACTTCGCCATTCAGAACATTCTATTCACAGTTTCTATGGTACAAAAGATGTGGCTCGTCCGGTGGATGGAGACTGTGCAGAGCATGAAGGGAGCAGACAGGGTGAAGAAGAGGGTGCAGAGCATGAAGGGAGAAGACAGGGTGAAGAAGAAGGCGGAGAGGATGAAGAGAGCAGACAGGGCGAAGAAGAAGGCGCAGAGGATGAAGAGAGCAGACAGGGCGAAGAAGAGGGTGCAGAGCATGAAGGGAGAAGACAGGGTGAAGAAGAAGGTGCAGAGGATGAAGAGAGCAGACAGGGTGAAGAAGAGGGTGCAGAGCATGAAGGGAGAAGACAGGGTGAAGAAGAAGGCGCAGAGGATGAAGAGAGCAGACAGGGTGAAGAAGAGGGTGCAGAGCATGAAGAGAGCAGACAGGATGAAGAAGAGGGTGCAGAGGATGAAGAGAGCAGACAGGATGAAGAAGAGGGTGCAGAGCATGAAGAGAGCAGACAGGATGAAGAAGAGGGTGCAGAGAATGAAGAGAGCAGACAGGGTGAAGAAGAGGGTGCAGAGGATGAAGAGAGCAGACAGGGTGAAGAAGAGGGTGCAGAGGATGAAGAGAGCAGACAGGATGAAGAAGAGGGTGCAGAGAATGAAGAGAGCAGACAGGGTGAAGAAGAGGGTGCAGAGGATGAAGAGAGCAGACAGGGCGAAGAAGAAGGCGCAGAGGATGAAGAGAGCAGACAGGGCGAAGAAGAGGGTGCAGAGCATGAAGGGAGAAGACAGGGTGAAGAAGAAGGTGCAGAGGATGAAGAGAGCAGACAGGGTGAAGAAGAGGGTGCAGAGCATGAAGGGAGAAGACAGGGTGAAGAAGAAGGCGCAGAGGATGAAGAGAGCAGACAGGGTGAAGAAGAGGGTGCAGAGCATGAAGAGAGCAGACAGGATGAAGAAGAGGGTGCAGAGGATGAAGAGAGCAGACAGGATGAAGAAGAGGGTGCAGAGCATGAAGAGAGCAGACAGAATGAAGAAGAGGGTGCAGAGCATGAAGAGAGCAGACAGGATGAAGAAGAGGGTGCAGAGAATGAAGAGAGCAGACAGGGTGAAGAAGAGGGTGCAGAGGATGAAGAGAGCAGACAGGGTGAAGAAGAGGGTGCAGAGGATGAAGAGAGCAGACAGGGCGATGAAGAGAGCAGACAGGGTGAAGAAGAGGGTGCAGAGGATGATGGCGATGTAAAGTGGGAGGATGCAGAGGTTGGCAGAAGGAGGCCGGATGACAGAATGTACATTATAACATGTCAATATTTCCTGTAAATACCAACTTTTCAGGATCTACTTGTTAACCGAGCCGTGTACCACCAGTCCAAATACTTTATTTGCAGATGAAGTTCTATTTTCTCCAAGCCTGAGCCTCTCTCCCTCCTACTCCCTCTCCTAAATACCAGAGTGGGTTGCGTTCCCTGCTCTCCGACTCACTGAACCAGGGTGGATTCACATGTGTTCACCGCGAGTCCCCCTTGTGTACGGGACATTTAGCTTTCCCTGCCGATGAACAGAGCTCTCATTCGAGGATGATGCGTGCCATTAAAACCTCGCCGTGTTTGTTGTGGCTGCGTCACGTGACATGAGCAGTAAAAGTGTTGAAATCCCCTCGTTCCGAAGTGTGACGAAGGCCCAAATGAACTTTCCGATCTCCTCAGATCAGCTCCGTCATAGATCATCATAAACATCATGCATTATCCATCCCCGAAGCTCCCTTCTTAGTGAACTCCCTCTCCTCATCCATTTGTCAAAAGCCCTGTTAATTGGGGCACTCTATCTTGTCTGGGCAGATGGTAAAAACTAATCTATCACAAGCGGCTCTGCCTCTAAAAGTGCCAACTAAATAAAGAGCACTCTGACAAAGTCTTAATGGACGCCATCAGAGAGCCACGTGGAGGAGATGTTCCCGAGAACCGTGGGTTTGAGATAAAAGCCGTGTTCATCCGACCTCCTGAGGACTTGTTTCAGAACAGACACTGCAGGCGAGTAGGAGGCAAAAAAAATGCAAAAGTATGAGACATAGAAGAAAACAAATGTTGCATGAGTGTAAATTATAATGTAGCTTAATTGGCTGTTGGCTGAAGACCCCTCACAGACCTTTGTGGTTGGTGATCAACAAAGCGTCATGAATAAACATGTCTATGGGGGAGAGTTTTCTTGTTTTCTTTTTTTGCTTGTCAAACTAGTCTCTGTCTCCCAAAGTCTCACAGCATAAAATGAAAAACGATATTGGCTTCTCGATGTATTCTGCATCTGTTCAAGACTGAACACAGCTCCATGGCCCGGGGTTTAATGGCCAGTTCTGTGTAGAGTTTGCAGAATGAGTGATAGTGTGCTGATGACGTGTCGGTCGAATGATTGTGACCTCAGATAGAAATCACATTCCAAAAGATCCCATACACAAAGGATTAAGGGGCACATATCAATGTAGGCTAGGTGGTACTTTGGGTCATTCAGACTGTTATGTAAGGGATAATGTATAGAACGCTGGTCATTATTGGGAAAATAAGTGCCTTCAATGCGAACCGGACCCCGACGCGAAGCGGAGCCTTCCTGTTTCCTTCTATACATTATCCCGCTTATTATACGGCCATTTGCCAACTGAACACACACAACATACACTTTAATGATGGACAAAAGGTTTACTTACTGGGCTAGGCTAGTAGCTAGCCTAGCTACTTAGTTGAAGGTGGAGGTAAGATTTTAGGCCCGAGCCCGAACCGACCCGAGCCGGGTTGGGTCAGGCCGAGATTACACGCATGACAGTCGGGTTTGGGTCGGGTTGGGCTTCAAGATTTGTATTTGTTTTTTATTTTATTTTATTACTGTCCAACTATAATCAAATAAAAATCTAAGCTATAGGTTTAGACTATTGGATACAAAATATGATTATACCAATTCCTGCAGCACTGGGAGGGGAGGGAGGTGGTGCGGGGGCGGACACACGTGCTGTTTGTTGTCAAAGCATGGCCAGGCACCTTTGATCCGGCGCTACAGAGAACATGCTATTCACTGTTTAACTTACACTGGATAAATCAGCAGTCTGGTTCAGGCTTGATATTTTTGGGCCCGAGCTTAGCTCATCTAGTTGAAGGTGCAGCTGGAGGAATGGTGGTGAATTTCTGGGTAAGTTGAAAGTCAAACTCCCGCTAACTTCACGAGTGATTCCCCCAACTTCCCTCACAGTGACGGGGACAGAGAGAGCGTCCTCTGCTACTACGTGTGGAGTGATGTGAAAGACCTGTATGACAAGCACGAACTCCGTTGTCATTATTTTTCTCAGATGTCCTCTATCAAAAACAAACGTTGGAAAATCCCATTCAAATCAATGGACTTGACTACTTGCATTGTGAAGAGCCGTATAATAAGAAAAGATGCAACACAGGTTGAAAACAGCCATAGTGTGATTGGGCCCTGGCAGAGAATGTAAAGCGTAGTGGCCCTGACATTGTGCAGAGTATCCCTGGTACAATAATGAGAGTGGATATGCTCTTTATTTATGCCCAGGCAGGGAGAGTGTCCGTGTGCACAGCTGCTTTATGAACACCGTGACACACAAACGAGAAATAGAAATAATTACTCACCTGTTGGGTCGAGCGGGGCAAGGACGAGGCCGGGGGAGGCAGAGGGAGAGAGAGAAGGAGAGAGATCATTAGTACAGAGCAGTAAACACTCAGGTACAGCAATTAGACTCATTTTATAATATGTCATGCTCAGGAACAAGAACACAATCACACGCACACACGCATGGTGCTAAAGTCGCCGACAATCCAATACATTTGGGAAGAAAGTGTGAGCCCTACAATAATGTTCATTAGATCAAGCACGCATTGTTTCAACCAATCACAGTCAAGTCAGTCCAAACAGAAGTTCTGCATTTGCAAAGCAATTAAGGCGAGAGGCTGTGGTGAAGAGGGAAGATTTCACTTCTGTAGATTACTGACATAAATATACGGGAAAGATATATTGCAAGTTTTCTGTCGCTGTATGTTTTTAATATACATAGAGACCTTTTATGTGTTAGAATAATCAAAATTGTTGATTTTTTTTTTTAATAAAATGGTAATAATGGATATAACCAGGTTTAAATGTATGTTTTTTTGTTTGTTTTTTCTTACATAAAGTTACAATGATTTGTTAAAAGGGGATGTTAGATCTAGTTTTTTGAAAGAAATCTGTAAAATGAAAAATAAATCCCTGAGCAAAATGTTGTTTAGTCCAAGCCTGTGGGAGCTTCTAAAGTGGACATGTTGTTGTGATGTTGATGAATGACCCCAGTTTTGTAGTGTGCATGCATGTGCCTTTTACCAAGGAAACAGCCATACTGAGATTGTCGGGGGATTCCTCCAGACATGTATTTGTGAATGGAAACACGGCGGAGCGCGGCCATGTTGGAGTGATTTCAGACAAAATCTGAAGTTGACAAAACGTCAAAATGTTAAAAACAAGCCAAAAATATTAAAATGGACCAAAATTTGATTATTTCACTTGCAGCGTCTCAAAGGGTCAGGGTCAAAGATCAAACTGGTCCCAAAGAGGAAAAAGCCTTAAGCTACAGTACGTGTGACATGTAATAATGTGTCACACGTTAAGAAGAAGTGACCATATGACACAACATAGCTGTCATTATCCTGTGAAGTGAAGACTCCATAGGGTCACTTCTGTCTCATTTCCCTGCAGGGCTGACGCTGCTCTTCACTCCATGCAAAAGTGGATAATTGAGACACAGCGCAGACATCAGATGACAGTCCGCACTCTCTCCCTCTCCTCGCCAAGTCGATCCTTCTCCTCAACAAAGTCATCTGTCAGCGTAATGCCCATCAGTTGTCACGGCGACCTCCTCCGCCTCCCAGGGACTGACTCCAAACCGGAATATACATACCACTACCAACTAACCTCTCTCTCTGACAGAGCAGTCCATCAGCCAATCAAAGCCAGGGGACAGAGATGGAGCGGTGGGAGGGGGTCTGAGAGCAGGCACATATCACTGAAGCAGGCACGTGCTTCAACCACAGGCCTCGTATATATTCATAGACTGTCATTCTTTATTCCTCCCTATGTACATCAGTGACTGCACATAAAGGTGTGATGCTCCGCCCCGCAAGCTCCACAGTGCTCCACAGTGCTCCACAGTGCTCCACAGTGCTCCACAGTGCTCCACAGTGCTCCACAGTGCTCCACAGTGCTCCAGGCCCAATCAAAGCCACTCACTAAAACTTTCACAATAAATATCACATAAAACCAGACCAAAATGATATGTATTTATATATAAAACAGCAGGTGTACACTGTCATTCCTTTTGAGTGCCTAATGTTGGTGGAAAAGCGCTATATAAGTTAAGACCATTTATATTTAAAATAAAGGGTTGCGCATTTTTCCATGTGTATGGGAAAAAAAAAAGAGATAATTAAAGGGGCTAGGTGCAAGTTAGTCATTTTATACTCACTACTGCCGCCTCAGGTCATATGTGTAACGGCACCTTCTATATTATATTCGGACCCGAAGTAACACAGTTTTTAGTGACAGTGCAGGATTTAGAGGCAGTTGTGGTGAACAGGTCTGAGCTCATTCTACACATGATTACATTGTTGGAACATGTAAGGGGAGGAAAATATTTAATTTTAACATTTTGAAACTCTGTATAGTCCCTTTAATGTCAGAGAAGCATTATTAAAGGAAATCCAGAGTAAGTGTGATATGTCTGTGTGTTCAGATGTTTATAAAGAGCTTGTAGTCGACTCTACAGCAGGTTCAAATCAGCTAAATCCCATTAGAGTGAATAGGGCTGCAGTTCCATTGGACCCGGAAGTAGAGAGATGACATCACTTAACAATCCCATAATTACTTGTGATCCGGGTTAGTATTATTTGTGGGACAATTTAAGCTGGATTCAAGATCTGTGACAAAAGCCTGTATTTGGGGACTATCCCTCCCCACTGTCTCTCTCTTCCTGCAGAGGAAGCACCGTTTCTAGAGTCACTCTATGACTTGCTTTGAGTTTGATTCATCCTAATACGTGTGTGTGTTTTGGCTAAAATGGGACAAATAACATACTATGAGATGCAAAGCGTAAAAGATCCAGTACGACGTGTTCACTGTATGAATGAGACACATTAGCCAATGCCTGCGTCCACTGTGTGAGTTAACATTCTCTGTCCCGCCCAGAATCATCACTAGAACAAGAGAAATGCAGCATTTTTGTTTTCAAAAAAGTGCGTACTGTTCACTTCCGGTAAAGATTTGCGTTTTGCGTTTTGAAAAGCCCTGTGTAAGCTGGCCGTGACCCCTGGCAGGAGGACATGAGTGAAATACAGCTCTGCACCTCGGCAGCAGGAGAGAGTGTTAAAATGAGCGGCGGAACAGAACTCCTGACGACATGCTGTTTTACGGGCTGCCATTTGTTACTCTGACAGCAGAAGTGGAGATTTCATATTAGCTTTAAAAATACAATATGCTCGCCCACATGTACAGCGCCCTGTCGGAGCCTTCCTGTCAGATGCAATATAGTGATATCTGAAATAGCCCACTCAAAACAAGGGGCTGGGAGCCGCCTGCTCAAGTCTGCCATCGCCAGTTTGGAGAACACTGTTGCCAGGATGTGTGTAACGGCAGAGGGAGGTTGACTGTGCAAATCAAAGTGACATCTATTGTGGTGTCGAAACTGAACTTATGACCAAATACAGAGTTGGCATAATGTGTTCACAGGGAAATCTCTTCTTTATACACAACTAACGGTCTGTTCGGGGTATGTGAACACATCAATAATGAGAAAGAGTTCTGCCTTGTGCATCTGTTTGAGATTTCAATTTGGCATTTTCATTGAGTTCTAAAAAAGTCTTGGAATGGAAACAATCTGGCCAGCCATCCACTCCTATCTGGAACTTTGCTAACAGCCAATCAAATCTCCACAAGTTGTCTATCGGTCACTGAGCACGTGGTCATGACAGGAACCAAATGAATCACTAGTAAAATAAAAAGAATGTACCAGCTTCAACTTCTCGAAGAGGATTTTCTTCTTATACATGTTGTGTCCTGTTCCAAACGCACATTTATTGTTCTCCTACGTTTAAAATTAATACAGTTGCTAATAGGCCGTAAGGTGAACCCTGTTTCCATGTTGTTCTATGGAAAGAGAACTACACGATCTCTACTCCATGAATATTAGTCATGTTAAGTTATTGAAAAAAGTTTGTCATAGAATACACTGACAATTATTCATACCAAAGCATTTACTGCAGAAGCACTTTCTTCCGGAATAATAATGCGATATTAGTGGCAGGGTCCGTCACGTGATCGAGGGCTCGCTTGATGTCAACAGACTGGCAAGATGGCGGCCTCCGTACTTTTATTCAACCACCGACAAGGAGGAATAAAGACTCCAAAATATGATAAAAATGGGCCAAATGGATTGGAAACTGTGCTGGATACCTGGTGAAGTCTACAGAGAACAATTGGGGAAGTAGAGAATGAGCTAACGTTATGTTAAGTCAATAAAGGTAACTAATGAATCAATAACCAGTGGTTTAGAGCCACATTCCGGGACTCCCCGATCAGCCCAAGCCATTGTTGTTGCTGTTCCTGCATGTGTTTCACTGTGTGGCGGTAAAATATTGTGCATGTAACACCGATGTCCTATTTTGGGTTCTGCTTCTTTCTTCAGTGTTCTTCATCCTCTGTAATGCTTGAGGAAAACTACGGCAGCGGCCATCTTCCCTGTCTGTTGACATCGAGCGAGCACACGATTGGTGCAGCACGATCACGTGACGGACCGTGACACCAATATTGTATTACACCTGAAGAAAGTAGTTCTGCATTAAATGTTTCGGTACAAATAATTGGAATTTCTTTTATTATTTTGCAACACACTTTTTTTCCATTTCTGAGCAACTTTTCATGGTTCACCTTAGAGGCTATAATAGGGATGAGTTACTGTTCAAATTTTTCTTTACCAGTACTATTTGTTGTCTAGAACCAGAAAACCGAACAATAATACATTTCTCTTAAATGTATATAATTTATTTGAGCTGAAAGACATATGTGACTTCCTTTAATGCGGCAAGGACGCTGACAGCGAGGATACTAAACTAAAGCCTGTTTGGCAGTTTGCACAAACCTCAATACTCCAGAGCAAGAGGCAAACCACGCACTGGATTAGCCATCTGATACACTGGATATCACAGAACTTTTTATGGTCAATATGTCATTCAGAGGGAGATATTTCCTATTCTCTCTGATCTTATCTTAAATAACAGGAAGCAGACGGAGTTCCGGAGGTCCTTCTCTGAAAGCTGAGCAGAGATGCCACCGACTCGTTCTCCTCACACACATTTCCACAGATTGGGAGTCTGTGCATCCCTTAAAGGTCACGATGCTGAAAGCTTTCCACTGCATACCTCTCTTCTTCTCCCCCGTTTACCCCTGGCCTCTCTTACTCTTCCACACCATCCATTTCCCCGCATTAATCTGCTCCTCTCTGCCTCTGCCTTTGTCCACGCGTTTTTTTTTTAATTCACGCCTTTGTGTCCGCGTTTGACTGGCAGCTCATATTCTATTCCAAATTGAATTGCCATCCATCCTTTTTTCTCCAGCAGCGTTTGTGCATTCCTGGAGCACGTCTGAAAACCGTCCTCCTCTGCAACCTCCACGCGACCTTTTCCTTCTCTCTGATCCAATCAACACGTACCCTTAAGAGTGCGTCCGATAGGCACATTTCATGATTGCACACCTCACGTATTCATGGCTATTCCCCCAGTCGATTAAAAAGGCATGAGTTGTGCGGGCGGAAGTTTCTCCGTTCGTCCGTTGGTCCGTTGGAGCTAAAGCGCTGGGTTTGCGGAGGACTGGTTCTAATTATGCAGGAGTAATTCGCCGGGGCGGGTGCCAGCGGCTGTCCTGGTGAGACAGCGGTGGAGCCGGTGCTCAGGAGGACAGCCTATAGTGGAGGAAGATGGAGCGGGATGAGGACACCTAGCCCAAAGCAATTAGAGTAGAGTAGAAATGTAGCAAGTGTCTTATTTATGGTCCCTATTAGAAGGAACATTACAATCCGAGTGTGATGTCTTTCAACATTTAGTTTCCACAATCTAATTAAATGTGCAGTAGTTGTGCGGGATTATGACCAGATGAATGCGTCATTTGTTTCGCCACCATACAGGTCTTTAAAGATAGGTAACAAGACGCAGATGAAGTGGGTCAAACTAATGCAATATATAGATACAGATGATTATGCATGATACTAGGGGGCGTGGCCTAGCGAGGGGGAAGGAAGTGTGTTATAGAAATCATTCCTTTTTTTCCACTCCTTTTAGACTGAGCGTAATTGGCGTCTACCTCTTATTCCTACAGCCCTCCAAACCGAAAACCCAGTCATTCCGACAACCCTCCATTGCGACATCCCCCCCCCATCTGACGCTTTTGGATACCCCCATTCCGACAATAGTTTAGAGCGTTAGGGTGACGCTTCATTTTCAAAAATCTTCTGTTTTGTGTGAGTGGATGTGAGCGTAAATATAGGTAATTCTAGTCGGACCAAGTATTTTTGATAATTATCTTGTGTGTCGGAATGCCGGGACGGTGCACAAAGGATTAAAGTGTCACCACTCCGACAAAGTGGGGAAACAATATCAGAGTGCCGGATGTTTGATCTAAAATGGAAATGCTCCCACTCCGACAATTAGAACTCAGTGTCGGAGCACCCAGAAGCCAGTGCCAGTGGTGAGCATTAGCACAAAGCTAACATTAGAATTATGGCTAGCATTCACTGTTGAACGTACATATTTGGGCCGTTGAACCACTTTGTTTTGTTTTTTTCATGTCTCTGCATCTTCATTTGGTTAAAAAGTAAATGTATAATTCAGCGTTAACATGTGGAGTAATGGGTACAAGAGTAGTTTTCCCCCTCTTTGTTTCCCCCTCTGGTATGACAATGACCAAAATCTCCAAACAGAAAATATACAAATGGCCGCCTGATCATTATTTCAGAGGGATTAGGGCCAATCCTGCCATTTTCATCTTTTGGCTGAAAGTCCTTTCAATAACGCCAACACACAATACCAGTTTTGTGCAGACAGAGAAGACACTGAACTTTGTGCCACTTGCATGTAGACAGGCCCAGGAATTCCACTGACATAAACCGTGACCGTCAGCATTGTCACGGTTACGAGGTACATGGAATCCTACACTGCCCACACTACGACATTACCCATGTGACGGCACGTTAACACAACCTATTCTGATTATTTTGAACAGATGATTTGCAGGTTAAATAAATGAACACGTTTGACAGTGACTGCTTATAGAATGAGGCTGCATTTTGAACGACTGTTGGTTTAAAAGAGCTGTCTGTGTGGGAAGATCAGACCGTTCTCCCCAAGAGAGTGCTCCATGTTCAAAAGCCAAACCACAACAACCTCTTCAGCGCCACCTGTTCCCACTGACATCCGCCAGTCCTTAGCGCTCCGTTTGAAGTCGTTTTCTTTTGCGCAGCAAATATATATTCAAGAGGGCCCTTCAAAAATCACCCGACTCCATTAACATATAGAGAAATACGCCGCGGAAATATCAGAGACACAAGCTCCCATTACCAGCATTCTCATTCACTTACAACTACAATACACTTTACATGTGATGAACAGACATCAGTGTTGCCATTGTGGACATTTTCATTGGAAAAAACTGCTTCTGTCACAGCGTGGGCCAAAAATGCTATGAATTTGTGATGTTGTTTAACACAAGACATTGCAGGAGAATAGGAATGGAGCAAGATACATTTGGAGCTAGCATTTTGAAATGTTCCCTGCAGATTACTGACACCAATCTAAGAGATGAAAAATGTGCTGCAAGTTAACTATCATTAGTATCATTATCATGATTATTTTTTTATATGTTGAAATTGACACATTATTGAGAGTTTTTTGTGAGACAAAATCTGACGAATGGATACAACCAGGTTTCAATAGGTTGCGTTGCACAAATTAGTTGAGGTGGAGGGCAACTGAAAAGTCCATGGTGGTAACTATGGTAACTGTCGAACTGCAATTGTTTTTGTCTTACTGGGAGAACTGAATCAAAGTTCATTGTCTTCTCTGTCAGCGCATATAAACCATGGTCCAATTATTTTCTCTGAAAGGTGACCAAAAGTGGTGACCAAATATGAGCATGATGTCGGCCAATAGAAAGGCCTTTCTGACATAAATAATAATACTATACTTGTGAATCCAACCACAACCAAATGCTGATGAGGAGCACATTTTGTTATTGATGTTTCTTACAAAAACAGTACTTCTCTCATTGATTTGACATTATGACTTTATCAAATTCTAGAACGTATTGTGGGCTTTATTTTGTGAAGTATTTGATTAAAAAGATGATAATAAACTAATGTAGAGGGTATCTTAATTCGATGGCTTGGTGTCTGTAGGTGTTTAAGTGTGGACGTTGCCAGCGCGTGAGGAAGTGTGTTTAGCGAACACGGCCCTCCCATACAAAAGAGAAAGTTTTGCCCATTGATATGATCAAGGAGTGGCTTCACATTTCTATTGCACTAAAATAGATCTGACCATCAAAAACACAGCGACACCAAAAGAAAAGTTGCAAGCATGTGTTCAATTTCACTCCACTGTTTTTTGCGATAAAACTCTTTGTATGTACACATGTAGAAAGTCTTTGGAGACCCAAGAGAGGGAGACAGTGACACCTCTACAGCGTCTGGATTTAGCTTGTATTATTGTTTGGACTCACAATTGATTATCTTTCATTCTGATAGGAGAATATCAAGGCTTTTCTGGGTCAGTAGGAATCCCAGGTTGTATTTAAAGGAAGAGCGCCCTCAGCGTCTCACAATGCAAGAAAGCGCCCTTTATGGACTGCATTTGCTCAGTGCTCAAACGAGTCTGTCCATAGGAATGGGTACAGAAGGCCAGATTTAGCCGTATGTTACCCCCTTCCCTCTGCTAACAGCCCATTTGGAGAGCTCTTCCACATCACGCTACCAGACAGGCAAGCGCCAGAAAGTCCAATCAGATCCAACAGATTGGAGTTTTGCACAGCAGAGGGACCGGGAAACGTTCTCAGTCAACAAAGGGCTTTTAGTTTTCTTGTTTAGTGAGGTACGTTTGGTTTCTTCGGCGAAGTCTGCTCACAATCTGTCCAGAGTAAACTCACGAGTTAGTTAGTTCTATCTCTGGAAATGTAGAGCCTGATGAGGAATGGAGAGGAAAGGTGTGGTGGAGCTCAGACCCCTGAGAGCGAGACCTCTAAAGGTTAAAGTGCACATGACAGGTTTGATGTTTTTTTCCGGTTATGACTTAGTCTGCATTCCAGGCAGGTCTTAAAGGGATAGGCCACAGTTCTTAGATTAGATGAGTTGATGTGTGCCTGTCTGGTCTTTGTGCCCGTGAAAGAGCGTGGCAGCTTCCAACTTCACCCCCGTTTGGAGCTATAGGAATACATTAGGAGAGGCCAAATGCTACAACAACATCTTTGGTCTTTTTGCATGACTGGGCGCACGCACAAAGACCAGACAGGTACAATTCAACTAGTCTAAGGTCAGGTAAGAACATATCTCAGCGTGTAAAAACAGTGGCCTGTTCCTTTTAGTCGGAAAATCCGACCTGGATCAAATCTTTTCTCCGAGTTGAAACATTGGGGAAAGACCCTTCTACAAATATTGCAACTTTGGCTCATGTTAGAGCACAGAGAGCGGATGTAGGTCTGGCTATTTTGTCTTTCTAATCAGACTAGAACCGTTATTATAATGGTAGAATAATGTATTTGTTATAAATGACGTAAATACAGTGATATTTCAGAGCAGTAAAGCTTGTTGTTTCGTGTTGACATTTAAAGGAACTTTAAGCATCTGGAAAGCCATTATTTATTAATTTATTTTTTTACCATTGCACTTTACAAGCTTAAAGTGACTATACGGAGTTTAGTTTAAAATGTTCAAACTAAGTATTTTCCTTCCCCTACATGTTCCAGCCATGACCTAATGTGTAGAATGAGCTCAGACCTGTTCACCACAACTGCCTCTAAAATCCTGCACTGTCACTCAAAAAGTTGTTCGGGTCTGAAGTGCCGTCATGCACGAGTTTAATATAGCAGCTGCAGTTATAAGACCTGAGGTGGCAGTAGTGAGTATAAAATGACTAACTATTTAGGACAAATAATCTGGTTTATTGACTTTACATTCCTTACATTTCACGTACGGCACAGCCATCTTTAAACGATGCTTCTCAGGTAGTCTGATTGTGTCATGAGTTACAGATTTCGGAATTACGGGGTTGATTCCAGGAAATTCCGACCTCCGAGATCAAGTGGAACGCAGGATCAGTCAGATGGGATTAAGCCAGTGGTAAATGTTGATCATAGTTTTACACCAGCAAAGTGGACAACATGTTTTGAAGAAAATGTGGATTTCTATCTATTCAACACTACTCTTAAACCTCCTCCTGTGGGTGCATAAGAATAAATAACCAATAGCACCCTCATGTTGAGTTCTTGACACCTGGTCCTGCATCATCCAGACTCTCCTGCCTCTTTTTACAACTCTAAGACTCGTTAAACACTCATTCTCCATCAGAACGAGAGAAGTTTCCATATTCCGAGGATAGAACTGGTACTTGCTCGGGAACCTATTGCTACAGTGGGATTTCCACTTGAGCTACAGCAGTGGGAGGCCACAACGCACTTCCCCATGTGATCCTCTACAATCAGGTTCATGGTCAGGAGGATTTCCATTTCATGAAATCGTCAAAAGTGTAAATGCTAGACAAAATGATTCTCTGTGACTGTCTTTGTGCTATCTCCAGGGACAGGTGGAAAAGCCGCTTTCATCTCTGTCTTGTTGAATGAATATGATAACATTAGCATTGTGCTGGTCACCACTCACGGGGGGGGAGTCATCGGCAGACTTCAGTTATCTGCTTAAAGCCAAGCTGCCTGGGGAGCTGATGCTTTTTTAATATCCTCAACAGGGAAAATTATACGAGAATGATTCTTGTATCTTCAGTGTTTCAGAGGGATTTAGCGCAATCGAATAAAAGGGATGACGGGATGGCGACTAATAATGATAACGGCCGACAATACTGAGCTTTGTAGGACTGATGACCTGCTCAAAGCCCTGCAGTGGGCCATTATTCATTCACCCCCTATCAGTGTTGTTGGTGGCAGCCCTCTTTCAGTCATGTGGATGAAAATGCTCATCTAAATGGTATAGTTTTAGTCTTCAGAAAGGGGCTTGTTTTTTGGGTTAAATGTGTACAGTGTACTTCACTGTGGCTGTTTCTGAGTGTGGGGAGAACAACAATTTCAGGCACACCGCTGGTTAGAAAATGTAAAATCTGTTATTATATCGTTGCCAAAGACAACAAAATACAAACACACTCAGGATGGAGAGTTTTAGTCTAGCTTTAGTCTTACCAAAACTCAAGAAGGCTCTATTCTAGTTTTAGATTGCTCATTAATGAAAATAAGCAATGGAACGTTTCACAAACCACTGTCTCGTAAACGTCTCATCATGTTTTAGTTGCAATAGAGCTATTTTTAGTAATGATCTTGTTATATATACAAAAACAACTCTGCTCCCAATAGACTCTGGTGATGGGTACAGCTGTCGCGTAGTATTTTCCTACACCTATTGGCTTCATCAATCAAACATCACATCTTATGAATGATCTAGTTGTTTTCAGTTGTTCCACATTCACACGTCAGTGCCTGCGGATACAAATCAATAGGGTTATACTATGACGTCTGTAGAGCATTGTCTACCGTCCCCAGTCCAAACTTCTTCTTTTTTTTTTTCATATCCTTCATATCCTTTCTGTGTTTATCTGCAACACAGAAAGGATATTCTGTGTTGCAGATAAACACAGAATACCCCCCACACCACAACTACCTCTAAAATCCTGCACTGTCGCTCGAACAGGTGTTACTTCGGGTCCAAAGTGCCGTCATGCACAAGCTTAATATAGAACCTGCAGTTACACGAAAGACCTGAGGTGGCAGTAGTGAGTATAAAATGACCAACTTGCATCTAGTCCCTTTAATGCTCAAACCTTCGGCTGCCACCGACAAAAATTGTGAAAGATATCACACCAACGAAACACATATGATATGAATCACAACTCAAAGAAAAAAGATACATGAGAAATGGTGCCTATGGAGTTGGTGTTTTTAAAGTTGTTAGATGTATTTCAGTTAGATTGATAAAGTGTGAAGTCACAATTTGTGTTTTGGATGTTTTAAAAACATCAAAATGTTATGAAATGTTACATAAAAGAACTGTTTTAGAAAAGTGTGGTTTTCTCCAGACTGTTTTTGATAAAAACTGACATTGCTCATTTGCCAATTAAAAAGTAACCGATAAACCTATACTAAAATACTTGATGAAGGTCTTTGTTTGGGTACACAGTATGCCATAGTCAGAGTAGTATGACATTTCCTGTGGGACTGTTGAAAATGAGCAGAAATCCTGGCAGGCTTGGGAGCAGATTTTGAGAAAACCTCTGGCAGGTGAACAGTTAATTCCACTTCCAAGCATGAAATGGAACCCTGAATAAAACAAAAACATTCTCTTTCCAGAGGCGCTGTGGCCTACATGGAGGTGCATAAGGCAGAGCAGGAGGTCCGTGTGCACCACAGGAGCCCCCCTCTGCTCTGAGGATGCAGGCACTACGCCTCAGGCTCCTCGCTGATGATTCCTCCACGTCTTCTCCCCACACTCAGACTTTAGGATTCATTCAGTGCGCTGGAGGCCCACTCTGTTTGCATCCTAATCCCTCCCAGAACACTACCTGAGACTGTCAATGTGCTGTGTTGTATTAAAGGCAGGGAGTATGCCTATGGAGCGCCTCATAGAAAAGTCCTGCATGTAAAATAAGATGACTCACACTCCAGGGCTGCTGCAGGGCGAGCTGACAGTTCAGCTTCACAAGTGGCACTCGTTTGCAGACGGTCTGGCCATAGGAAGTACATTTGTAGATTGTTAGCACGGCCTTGGTTCTTCTCTCTGCACCTGACAGCGCCCCCTGCAGCAGCGCGTGCCATACATACTAACATGCATAAAACATTTGTGTAACACTTCAGAATGCTACACCAGGGTTACACTGCAGTTATTTAAAGGGACTATACCGAGTTTAATAATGTTAAAATTATGGATTTTCCTCCCCTTACATGTTCAGCCATGTCCTAAGGTGTAGAATGAGCTCAAAACTATTCACCACAACTGCCTCTGAAATCCTGCACTGTCACTCAAAAAGTCTTTACTTAGGGTTCGAAGTGCCGTCATGCACGAGCTTAATAATATTAAGCTTGTGCAGGTTCTATATTATTGAACCTGCAGTTACGTGTAAGACCATCACAACATTCTAGAGCCTATCCACCTTATTCCGGAGGTTTGCATGAACGCCGGCATGAATTGTGCCCCTTTCTCCTATCAGTTAACATGGGACTGGAGGAGTCATGATAAAATCAGTTACTACACGAAAACAAGGCCGTTTTCAGGCCGTGCAGAGAAACGGTGCAGTGTTGACATGACTGACTAAACATCAGATTTCTCTTCAGAAACTCTTTATGCAGATTTTTTGTTTTAGTTTGTTGATTATTCCTCCGACATTCCTGGGCCAATTCATTTGAAACAAAATCTGTCACAAAGTTTAAAGTCCTCTCTTCCAGCTCATATGAACTATGGTCTAATTATTTCCTTATAAAGGCATCCAAAAGTGCTGACAATATTTAAGAACATGAGTGTGATGTTGGTCAGTACACTCTCTCTTTTTGGATATTTTCATTTTGGACAATTCTTTCATAAACGGTTTCTCCCCGTAGAGTTGTATTGGTGCCTGCTCCAACTGAAGCAGAATTCTAGAACATGAACATGACCTATTGGAAATGAGTGAGTCAAACTGCTGCAGAACTTTACCTCTATGTCACTTCCTGTCAGTAGCTCAAAACTTCAAACAAAAATAATTTTTCTTACGAACATTTCTTGGGACAGCCATACTTTCAAAAGCATTAGAGCTTCTCATATGCACTTTAAGTCGCACCATGATGTTCGTGAACAACACGCGCTGTCTCCATCTTATTGTGTATAACATTTGCAGTGTTAAGACCACTACAGGAACATTCAGATTTTTGCATTAGTTACATTGAACTTTTTAGGCCAATGGAGATATGCCATTCTCTGATGATGACGATGATATTTAAGAAACATAACAACTTGGTAAAATGTTTAAAAAAAATGCAATGAATAAATAAGGGCTTTCCAGATGCTTGAAGTTGCTTGGCAATTCCGTGCATTATTCATTATGCAGATTGTTGTCAAATAAAAACTGGCTAAAAGCTAGAGAGTTTGTGCATTTGCTTCTGTTTGTAAAGTTCTTGATTCTCATTGTTCACTTTAAAGAGCCGGCTCTTTTGGGAACCAACCCTTTCAAAATCTTTCACCATCAAGTGTGTAGGTTTGTAGGTGTGTATCTCGTTCGACTAAGGTTTTGGGGAAAGTCATTACATGTGTGTAAGAATTGCGCCGCTGCACTGTTATTTCATAACTTAGACCAAAACGACAAAGCGACAAACGACATGACCCAAAGCAGTCTCCTCTCTGAGGGCCTGACTTCAGAAAATGCCGAGCTAAATTGAGATCGCTAACAGTTTATGCCACACTGACATTTCCGGCTGAAATACAAAGCCTCCTCCACTGCACACACACACACAGCGGCACAAGAAGGGGGCATACACACCTCCAGACAGCTCCAGACACCTCCAGACACCTTCAGACACCTTCAGACAGTCCCAGAGCGGGTGGAACAGCCCAAGGAAGCGCTCAGGCCATTGGCAGCTCTGGTTGTGCTGCGTGCCAAGGCAAACGGGTGTAGTGTTAGCGCCAGGAGCTAATGTTTGCTTATGGCCGCATGGTGAATGAGGATATGATGGAGGTTCGGCGCCCAGCGGACCGATAGCAGCGCTTTTATGCCGCCATCAAAGCCATAACAATGCACATTAAATCATATAGTTGTTGGGGTTTTTTACCGGCTGGTATCAATGTGCGACAGATTATCAGTGATTGCAACGCGGCACATTTCAGTACTTAGTTCAGGGGGTTTCTGTCAGGCGGCGCTGGATAAATGCCGGGCTAAGTGTAAAAGGCTTTCAGGGCTGCCATAACAGCCCTGGCTCTCTCGCCCTGCGCACCAAGCCAAGTCATAATAGGTGTAATCTAAGCCACTAGTCAATCAATAGATGATGGTTTTATCAGAAAAATATAACCTGCCAAGCTCAGGCACAATCGGTGCCGTTCCAGCAGGTGACCTGTCAGTGCGAGGGCGCCACTGTTATCGTTTATATCTGACGAATAACACCCTTTTAAGAAGACATTTCTTCACAATCGCCTTCATTAAAACATTCACGGGGATGTAACTGGAATCGGGCAGTGACTATGGGCCTTGGACGGCTCTCCCGTCACCAAACTAATAATGCTTTTATAGCAGTGGCGCGCTGTCAAGGCCTGCAAAGCCTTCTCTGCTGACCGAAACAATTTTACAATAATCCAACTTAATTTGATTATAGATACTAATATTATTATGTTTTATAACGTTATATTGTCATCCATCATATTTTAAACTGGACTGTTTGGAATGGCCCGAGTCTGGATCACTACCCAAAACTGGGGTTTGTCCATCTGTCGACCCACAAATTGAGAGCAACACCTGGTAAGTACAGTCTCTCCAACAGCGGGTTAGGTTGGTGTGAGTAGCTACACCACCTCCTCCTGTGTGTCAGCTCATGAGCGCTCCTTCACACATGTGTCTGCTGCTGTAGGCGTCTGCAGAGAGCTGGCACACGACACATGTTAAAGCCCTGTTCCTGAGTTGATGCACACTCTGAGCCTGACTCTGTGCCAGCTCTAATCCTGTCTGTTCCATGTTGCACTCCGCTGTTTCCATGGAACCACAGCTAACTTTGGCACAGAGTCCCTCCCTGACTCCCCAAGTATAGTCTGTATCATCTCTGGCGTCTGCATTATACATAATGTATATCATGGTCTTTTCATTCTCTCGTTTCAGACTTGGATACATGCCTGCTGTGTGCGTGTCCAATCTAGTAAGTCCAGTATTTAAAAAAGGAAAAAATGTCTTGGACAGTGTTGCCAGAAGATATGCATTGTGCCTTTTCTATGGAGCCTGTTTTTAGTCCTTTTTCACCAAGATGGCGCTGGTTCTGGTTCTGGACTACTTGGTTCTTAAAAATGGTGCCAGTTTGGAATCAGTTGCAGCTGGGCCAATGATGGTATGCCTTTCATTTCCAGGAAAACGTCTCCCAGCATTCTTCAGGGACTAAAGGTTTATTCGTTGATGTATTTATTTCAAACTAAAAACATGTTCAAAAGGCCAGGGTGAGTGACAGTGTGTTTGAGAGTGTGGGACAACGGATGCAAATGAGCCCAAGGCTACAAATCTGGGTGGCATGTTTACATGCATGTGGCCCATGTCTGTTCATCAACATGCACTGTCCTGACTGAATAATAAATAAAATAACATGTTATACCAACAATGGTAAGAATGGGAACACTATAAGACGGAAGATGTAAAAAGACTCTGTCCCGACCCGATCTTCAGTAAAAAGGAGACATGTTGTGTCTGTGAAGGAAAGTGCTGACTCCTGCTTTGTGCTCTTGAGCTGAGAGACAGTGAAAACTACAGGGAGCAGTAAAGACCGAGCCAGTCTTCAAAGAAATCCATCAAGAATCAGATTCTGAAGCAGCAGTAGTAAGACGTCACGATCTACGTTTTGTGTGACAGCTGACTTCCCAATGCGTTGCTATGGCAATAGGGGCATGCACAGAAGTGTAAACATGCAGTGCTACACTGCCTCTTATTTTGGACAGCTCTGAACCAGCCAGGAACCAGTACCTTGGTGGAAAAAGGGCATTTGAGAATCAGTCCCACCCTGAGGTCCAGTCGGGACTGAATTTAAACACAAATGGACATTTGAATTAAGCTTAGTGAACAGGTGCTCTTCGAGGACTAGGCTGAGTGGATTGATAAGCAGAGATTGACTTGAGGATAATAAAGTAAAAATACTTAGCAAGTGAGCTTAGAAAGTCAAACAAAGGTGTCCGAGGCACTCTGTTGATTGGACATTTGGACATTTTAAACATTTGGCACCAATATAAAAGGCAGACTACTGCTGTGTCTGGGGCATAGACATATTAGCAATAGACCGTCATTTCTCACTCCTCCCCGTTTACCACAATGACCATATTCGAGGGGGAAATCATAACTCCTCCTCCCCAGCTCTGACAAAGCATGTTCCTAAAAAGGGCATAAGGGCGGGATCTTCACTGTAGACTCGGCCCTTGTGTGACCAGCCTGGTCCCTTTAATTGTAACTAACTGTAGAAAGTTAAAAGAAATTTGAAACCAGGCTTTTGTTTTTAACGTGTCTAAAGTGCAATGCATTCCAATGGGGACTAGCGCCCCCTAGTGTCGTCGTCACAAAGCAGAGCAGCCAGCGGCCATTGGTCTGGGGCATCTCTTATTTGTTTGATTTTTTGACAATTTGTTTGTTTTGGGAATGGCAGTTGATTAGTTCACATCAAGGAGAGGACTGCAGAGTCTCAATCCGTGCTAGGTCCTGCAGACTGTAGGACACTTGGCATGCAGCTAAACTCACCGCCTCTCCGTACTTAATTTGATTCCCCCACCAATTATTCAGGGTCTGGGAGCTTAACTTGGAGGATACAAAGACTTAAGAAACTATAATGGTGTTTTGTGAGACTGTACCTGTAACTGTTTTGGCCTGTCCCTTGAATCCATCTCATCAATCCAGAAATGTTCCTGGAACCACTCATTTACAAATCAGGACTGCCTCGTTTCTCCCTCTGCTGCTCCCTATTGTGCACATACGTTTTGATGTTGCTCTGTATATCATGTTAACTGTTGTTGTTTTTACCAAAAGGTTTTGACTCCTCTGTGTGTGTTTCACCAGCTAATCAAACTGAAGGGGTGGAATTTTAAGTCGTCATTGAGTTTTCAACAAGTACATTTGCCTGTCATGCTTGATTTCATATTCATCCACTCTCACACACTTCTCCAGGTGAAATGTCCTTCTGCGACAATAAAGGATGTGATTTGATTTGAAAGAAAAGGCCCATTCTCCACCTGGGTGCTTCCATCGCCATACTGTCACTGTCACCAGGACAATGAGCCTCACACTCACTCATAACGGATGAATAGACACAAAAATGTGTGCACCATTGACATTTGGTTAACACGGCAAATCCACGGAAAAGAGAAAAAGGTTAATAACGGCTGATGCAAAGTAATTATGGGGCACAATGCATCACCTTCACAAACACGACTGGACGGCCTGTGTCGGGCTGTTCTATTCAAGATGACACAGATGGCGTGAGGGAATTACAGCAAAAACACAATCCATGACGTACAATCCGTTAGTGGATTCTTATTCACGCCGGTGGCGGAGTGAGCCGCGGCGTACTCGTGTCGGGGCTAAAGGTGGAGGGGGTCTGAATGACGTGGCGCCGGGAGATGGGCCGTTACCGCACTGTGCACAAATGTAGCGTGACAGACATCCCCATTCCGCCGGCTGCCTGGCGTGCGCCGCATACTCATTTGCATGGCGCCCTCTGCATGCTAACAAAACAAGGCAACAGCCCTGTGAGCCCGCACGCAGCTCCCCTGGCAGTATATACGGCGGGCTGATGTTTGAAGGACACACGTCGCCTGCCTGTCTCCCAGGTGTCATGGAAACGCCGGAGTGGCAGCACATGTCATTTGTCTCAGTGACAGGGACAGTCGCGCTTCAGTACAGCATCGTGGAGAGGGCGGGCCACGCTACTTTATCTGGAAGTGGATACAGACAGCGGCTCAGAGGGCAGAGCGGCTCGTCTTCGAAACCAGAAGGTCGGTGGTTTCAATCCCGCAGGTGTAGTCTGTCATTGTGCTCTTCCCCCGCTGCCTGTATGAATGCGGTGTGTATGAGTGGTTGGCTGGATTTCAAACCACTAATATATTATACTGGGGAAAATACCAATGAATTTTCAAAAGCAGGTCACACCACTTTTCATGGTCCCAGCTCTTGAAGTGTACCGTCCCCATGTTGAAAAAGTCACTTTTCACGTTGGTCCACATTTTGGTGCAAGCCATTTCCATCCATCCATCCATTTTCTTCCACTTGTCCGTTGCCGAGTCGTGGGGGCAGGCGGTGGAGCTGCCCAAATCACATTGCACCAGCCCCTTATGGCTCCTCCTGCAGGTGGTGGGTCCATGGGAGGACGGCCTCACAATTAAACGGGCCTGCTCATAAGGGGCTTCTGAACCGCTCTTTGTCTGACCCGTCTGGACCCGTTTGCCACGGGAGACCCTACCAGGGGCACGAAGCCCCCGACAACATAGCTCCCAGGATCATTCAGGTGCTCAAACCCCTCCACCACATTAAGGTGGCGGTTCCAGGAGGGGGCAAGCCATTTCCAGCCTGTTGAATATTTATTTACATCATGTTATTTGGTACCATTTTGGTACCAGGAACACATTCTCAGGTTTCATTTGGGCCAAATTCACTGCTCTGGGACAATTCCCGTGGTAACCATAGCTCCTCAAACTCAAATCTTTCCCCATTTTTCACCTAAACAGTTTTACAATGTTTAATGCTAAGACTTCCAGGAACACCACAGACACATAGTCTGGGGAGCTCTCTGGACTCTGAGGTTGAAGGAAATGTTTAATACGTGCGTACGTTCTTAACCTGGGGCCTCACTGTGAGAATGTAATCTTCCAGGTTGGAACAGCAGGTGTAGAATGTGTCGGTGTTGAACTGTGACAGCAGAGGGCGCTTTATTAGTGGCATTGAGCTGATTTATTCAATACAACATGTTTAGTAGGTCCTTCAGACGGAGCTTGTTTGAAAGAAAATAATCAGCAGATCACAAAACAAAAAAGTCATGTCTCTTATGTTTCCAAATTTATAAGCAAAAGTCAGCAACAAAAATATATAAAATATGATCCGAGGTGTACAATCGTGTGAACAATTTCTGACTGAGGTCTTTCCAACACAAAAAAAACGGGAAGTCTCTCTCACATACCGTTCCAGAGATATCAGCCTCTTACGTATCAATATTATAGTGAGCAATAGCAGATATTGTAAAATACCCCTTTATCAACCTCTAATACACACATTGTTTTTCTGTTGGTTGCCTGATTTTGCCCAAGGCTCACACAAAAGCTCAAAAAATCCTGCTCTGTACCTCATGCAACAGCAATGACAGTTCACATGGTGTGGAAAGAAGTCAGTTCAGCACAACTGAATTTGGGGTGAGGCCTGAGGTCATCAGGCCACAGACAGATGTGTAATCCCAGTTGTGTTGAGTGATATTTGCTGCCTTGCAAAGCCCGTCCTGTCTGTTTGTTTCACTCCTGATCTTTGGATAAGGGCTGGCTCCTGTTGTTCTAGTCCAATTAGAGTTTGGTCCAGCGCATTGATTGTGCACCAAGCTAAACTGAACGTTGCTAATGTGGAGCAAACAGCCAGGAGTCGTTTTAATTACGTTGTAATACAGGCTGCCTTTGTGCTTGTTTAAGAGCGTGCTCCCACATCGAGCGTTGGTGGATACGGAGGGTACTCCTGTCTTCACACACGTCAGGCCTTTGACTGCTTTCTGTGGGCACTGTATTCACTACAACAATTTTCAAAACATACTCATAGCCTGGACTTGAAGATGTTATGCTTTTTTTCTTTTTTTCTCACAATTTTTCCCCCTTTTTGCCACTTTTTTTTTTTTTTTACCCCAGTTTTCCCCAAATGATTCCCCAATATCAGGTTGATCTCCAATATTAAGAAATGATGAACCTGATATTGGTTCTATTTCAGCATAGAAAACTTGCTCAGGCATCAGTATCAGAAACCAAGCATCGTTAAAGTATCGGTATAAAAAAAAAAAACAGTACCCATACATCAAGTGAAATACTGTATTTTCTCCACAAATTAATTATAAATGAACAATAAATAAACATAGCTAAGTATAACACTGAAGTTATGATCCTGTCCCTGGTCAAACTCTCTCAGATTCATGTTTGGCAGTTGCTAACAGCTGTGTTTTGGCTCTGTTGCTCTGGTTACCACAGCAGAAAGAACATATTTGTTTCCAGGTGGAGGCACGTGTTTTGAGAGCGGTCTGGCCCAAAGACTTGTCTTAAAGGAACAGGCCACCGTTTTTCCATACTGAGATATGTTCCTACCTGAGCTCAGACGAGTCGATGTGTACCTGTCTGGTCTTTGTGCGTGCACGTAAAAAACACCAAAGATGTTGTTAGCATTTGACCTCTCCCAGTGTATTCCTATAGCTCCAAACAGGGGTGAAGTTGGAAGTGACCACACTCTTCCACGGGCACAAAGACCCAACTCATCTAAGCTCAGGTAAGAACATATCTCAGCATGTAAAAACGGTGGCCTGTTTCTATTAAGGCCCATAGTTTCCCGTGTTAAGTAAAACTCACAGCTAGCAGAGAAGCGCCACTGCGGAGCCGAGTAAAAGCATGTGCCGCTCATCCACTTCCCCCCGCCGCTAATCACAACTCCAGACGCGCCGCACTCTCATCAAATATTGGTGATAGAAAATAAAAATCTTAAATTAGGATCCTCGTCTTTTGGAAAATGGGTTTTACTTCTCCCGCTGATTTGCATAAGTGAAGTGACAGCTCGCCCCGGCCGCGCCAACACGCCAACACAGCCTTTCTGATTTATTCGCAAATATTCATTTTCAGCTGCATCATAAACACCAATGCGAGCGCGCCACAAATGAAGGAAAACAATTTCCTCCTGATAATTGCCGCGGCTCCTCCAGAGAGAGAGCGCATCTGAACGGAGCTTTTAGGGACGCTTTGGGTGTTTCCAATTTGTTTTAACAACTTTACTCTGCTCTGGAACTCAGAGAACGTAAATATTTGATTTGATGTTAAACCTGAGTTGTGTGTAGCTGAATAATTGACGGAGTGGGCGGCAGGACGTACAGAACATCGTTCCACACATGCCGATCGCTGGGGTCACGACTCGCTTCGTCAGGATGCCGAGTCCTTAACCCTCGCTTAAAAGCTTGTCTCTGTCAGACTTTGTTTCATCGACAGTACGAACGCCGCCTTCCATTTATTAGAGCAGAAGGAGGATAAGGGAGAGAGGGAGATTTTGTGGTGGGCCGAATGGGATTGTATGAATTACAGGTTAGTTAAGTACAGCGTCACCTCAGCAAGTTCAAAGACAAAGCCCCATCCATCCATTTTTCTTCCGCTTCCGATCCACACACACCTCCTCCAGCTGTTCTGGCTCCGAGGCGACACCAGGCCAGCTCGGAGACATAGTCCCACCAGCGTGTCCTGGGCCTTCCACAAGGCCTTGTCCCACTAGGACATGCCTGGAACACCTCCCGAGGGAGGCGACCAGGAGGCATCTGAAACAGATGCCCTAGCCACCTCAGCTGGCTCCTTTCGACGTGAAGGAGCAGCGACTCTACTCTGAGCTCCTCCCGAGTAACTGAGCTCCTCAGCCGATCTCGAAGGATGCGCCCAGCCACCCTGCGAAGGAAACTCATTTCGGCCGCTTGTATTCGCAATCTTGTCCTTTGGTCATTACCCAAATCTCATGACCATAGGTGAGAGTGGGAACGTAGATCGATCGGTAAATCGAGAGCTTTGCCTCGACTCAGCTCCCTCTTCACCGTGACAGTCCGATACAGCGACCGCATCACTGCTGAGGCCGCACCGATCCGTCTGTTGATCTCACGCTCCATCCGTCCCTCACTCGTGAACAAGACCCCGAGATACTTCAACTCCTCCACTTGAGGCAAGGACTCCCCACCGACCTGAAGAGGGGAAGCACCTTTTTCAGGTGGAGAACCATGGCCTCAGATTTGGAGGGGCTGATCCTCATTAAAACAAAGCCATACATTGTAACTTTCTACCCAGAAAATTGTTTTTTCCCATTCCCATGTAGAGTCGGCTCCTCCTCTAGCTGTTTCCGACACAGATCAATAACTTAAGTT
Source organism: Gobius niger (assembly GCF_951799975.1). Lineage (NCBI taxonomy): Eukaryota > Metazoa > Chordata > Actinopteri > Gobiiformes > Gobiidae > Gobius > Gobius niger. The sequence continues at coordinate 6,791,855 of NC_136858.1, read as the reverse complement.
ATGTGAGGGCTAACTGTGACTGTGCTCAACCTCGTCCAGCTGTTCCTTTCCCGCCCTTGTTAGACCCACGTGACCATACAACTACAGAGGGCACGCACGCACTCGAATGAAGTTCAAAACACTGTGACACATAGTTGTGAAATGAAAGTAGCCAAAGAAACAAAACTGTGTACTCTACATCTCATCTGATGACAGGGATTTTCAATATGTTAAAAAATGTTTTATCAGTTGTTGATTTGGTAAAGAGAGAGGAGCTGTGGCGAGCCTTCGGTGTTCTCGCCACAACTCAAGAAATTTGTTAAAAAGTACATTTCCCCTTGATTGGAGTAGGTAAGTAAAATTATCTCCCAATGGAACAAACAAGAAAAAATCATATTAACATAACTAATTTTAGTTGAAATAGATGTTGTTTTCTTATTATATACGTCTGCGCCTCACATTCAATGGAAAAAATGCCATGTTATCGTGGGTATATGGAAATGTGCTTAAATTAAAACATGTATTAATGATTTAGAGCAGGTTTGGACAGGCTTGAAATACGATTGCCAATGGAGCTAAAGCATTCATTCTCTTTAAATGAGAGAAATTCACTTGAACATCTAAAATAATGAGGAAAAAAAATGTTGGATTCTAATCGGTGGGTTATATTTCTCTGCACGGTTTAGGAGAGGCTTTTGAAGCGTAAAGGGATGATTCAAAGTGAAAACTTTATTGACGAGACAGGCTTTTGAGGATGAAATGTGGCAGCACACAGTGTCCGTGTGGCTCATCATGATTAACAACAACCTATCAGTGCAGGTCATGTCTTTGAAGTTGAAATTCATCTTTTTATTGGAAAATGCGATTGTTATTTCCATGGAAGGGACTTAATGGCAGACAGCAAGTTCCATCTTCCTTTATAACAACTGACGTAAGTCTTCCATTGACTCCAAAACCAAGTGCTGTTTCTGTCAAAGAAATGGCTGTAAACCTGATGATTATAAAGTCCCATGACGATTATTGGGATTGACCAAAGTAGAGATTGGGATTTCAGTGAACTGTGCTGCCGAATGTGAAAGTGTGACCTTGTTTTCCTGTTCATGAGGATTGCTTTATCACTCACACCAGACCAGAGCCGGTTTTTCCTATAGGCAAACAATGCAAGTTGCGTAGGGCCCCCGCAGCCACAAGGGCCCCGCATCTCAGTCAAACTACGGTGTTGTTACACTGATTAATCAACAAGATGTTTCGGGCCTATTTTGTCTCAAAGATGAGTTGAATCCACATGGTTCTTAAGCGTGCAGTTACTTACAGAAACTCTGGTTCTCTAAATGTGCACAGTCTATAATAAATTGGGTTGCTCACAGGCTAATTTTCAGAAATAACCGTCAGGTGCTGGTTTCAGTTAGTTTTAAATCAGCGGTTCCCAAACTGTGGGTCAGGGACCAGAGGTGAGAGAATGTGACCATTTACCATGTTAAAAAAGTTGGGAAATGGACTAGTAGTCGTCCTAAATCCCAGTCTGACAGTGGCTTAGTGGTTAGTGGTTTTCACACAGAGGGACAGGGCCTGAATTGAGGTCATTATTTTCCACTTCTTCCCTGCACTACTGCACAGTGGAACCTTTTTGACCATAAATGGATTTGCTTTCGTCGAATAACCATGGAATGTGTACTGTAGGGCCCCTCTGGATTTTTGCTTAGGGCCCCAGGAGGGCCAGCACCGGCTCTGCACCAGACCAACTGAAGACACTTTCAGAACTCTGGACCCAGCATGGTAGCTCAAGCTATGGATTCTCCATGTGATCTATGTCTACTGCAGTTTCTCACATGAAAGTGAGATTTTAATTTAGCTGCACATATTCCACCATCAGATCCCCGTCTTATCTGCCACGCATGCCCCTCCTATCACTCGGGCGACGATAAGCCCCGCGCGCGCATTGTGATCCACTGGCGATGTCTATCTCCGCATCCGCTCGCTCGCGTTCCTCTGCCGCTCTTGTCTCGCCGTTTGCTGTAGGCGGCGCATCGTTCTTCGGCGTTCCTCCAATCTGATCAGACTTTTCATTTAGCAGGCAGCTTCCCCGTGACTTTCGGAGCGGCTCCATCCCAGAGGTGAAGCGCTTGCTCTCTCTCTGCATAAATCAATTACACTTTCATTTCCTTGGATTTCGACTCCGCGCCAGTCCAGATAATTCCAAACCCCGTGGCGGCCGAGGGCAATTGCGTGGATCATGTCAGAAGAAAGCGGGATTTTTGGGCTGCGCGTTTGTTCCACTGCCAATTATGGTGCCGCCACAGAGGACCGAGTGTGCCGGCCCAGGAGTTTCTCTGTAATCGCTCCAGTTCATAATCATTCAATTACATGAAAGTATCCACGGGAGAGCGCCACATGTCCGCAAAGTTCAAATGAAGTGGGTTAAATCGCCAGGGAGACGTTTGGAGGCCGTGGAGCTGGGATTTGAGTTTTCATTTGTTTGTGAATACATTCCAGGTAGTTTTTACTGGACATATCCTAAGGGACTGGGGCACATTTCAGTGTACGTTGATATTTTAGGGGAGACACCAGTTTGCTGTCTGAACTTTTAAACTTTCACTTGGAAACTAATTATTTGCCAAATTTTCACAATGAAGTGGTTCATTTTTGCTCTGGCTCATCATTTCTCCGTAGCTACATGTAGGAACCAGGTCTGTGAATTAGCTGTTAGCTATAGTTCATCTGTGAACATGGCATTGGTTATTTGTAACAATACTGCTTCTTCCTTTCAAGTAAACTACGTTTTTCAGACCCCCAAATCCACTCTGAAAAACATTTTTTGTATCTAACAAAATCAATCCATAGATTTAAAGCTGACTCAGTCCTTTATCCATCCCTGCCCTGAGAGAGCCCAGGATGTCAGAGCACCTCCCTCCCTTTGAGGAGAGGCGGGCACAGCAGATCTACTGTAAACCAGCATTCTTCTACAAAAGCACTGAAGTGTGTGCTGTATCTCTCTACTTAGAAGCTCCAGCTGTAGCTGGCTTTAGAAACCAAAACTTTAGTGTGTTAAAGGTAATGTGTTAAAGCAGTAAATGACAGTAAACATGTATAAATTAACCAGAGCATATCATAGGTATGTTTTTACATAGCGGTTAGCACTCACGCTTCACAGCTAGAAGGTCCCGGATTCGATTCCCACCTTTCTGTGGAGTCTGCAGGTTTCCTCCGGATACTCCGGTTTCTCCTGCCACTAAAAACATGCACAATAGACCAGGATAAATGAGAGTGTGAGTGGGTGACAACGGATGGAAATGAGCCCAAGGCTACAATCCAGCGTGGCATGTTTACATGCATGTATCCATGTATGTTCATTAACATGTATTGTACATTCCAGACCAAATAAATAAATAGTTTTAGTAATGAGCACTGAGTATGAAACCTGCGCTACAGTTTAGACCAGGGGTGTCAAACTCATTTTGGGTCGCGGGCCGAAATTCAGTTCCCATGGCGGGTCGCGGGCCACATATAATAGAGAAAATGTTTCCAATAAATGAATAATAATAAGCTGTGATTTGATCAAAGCCCCAACTTGACTGTAGCTTCATCAATGACAACGGCTTACACTTGTATTGCACTTTACAAGCCTGTGTCACAAGTTCCTGAAAGTGCAGTAGTCATTTTTTATTCACGTGGTGGTGGTAAACTGTTATTGAAGCCACAGCCGCCCTGGGGCAGACTGTCCATTTACCACATGGCTATATAATATGTTGTTCATATCCTGAGCTCTTATTATGTCAGTGCCCTCTGCTGGACACGTGTGGAACTCTATCCTTTTTTTTAATGTAATGCCCCCTAGTGGCTAGAATGAGCATTCTGGTTATTCTTTAAAAAATCATAACTCCGCACAGGAATGGGATAGAGACTTACTTTTTTTTTTTACATACTCTGGAATTTATGCTCTACATGGCAGGGGCCGGATTAAATCATCTCGCGGGCCGGATCAGGCCCGCGGGCCGTATGTTTAACACCCCTGGTTTAGACCTTTACAAACATGTGATATAATGTATTATGTTCCTCTTCACACTATGAGCTCTTTTCCTGATGCCCTGGACCACAGCGTCATTACTGAACTGCACACGCCTCGTTTACTTAGATTCATCCCACATTACTGTTGGCGTACACAAAGTCTTGTGACATTGTGTAATGCACTTGCTACACAGATCCGGCAGCCTCCTCTTTAGTGAGAGCAGATGTTGAAAACTGAAGGAACTTGTCAATTATTTAGCTTTTCTTCTGTTTTATTTCAGTTCCCCCCCAGCTCCAGTCATGTTTGTGCCAGCAGCCAAAGGCGAGTTTTTCTGAGCTCCAGACAAGAGCGCGTGGAGGAGAGGGCTCATCTCACAGCACACGGCAACTGTGTCCAATTAGTTCACTCTCATGTCATTCTGCACGGCTGTTAGTGTCTGTGCGGGCTTGTCTCTGTGTAATCTGTCCCTCCATATACATGCATACATACATGCATACATACCAGGGACACACATATGAGGGTACTTTTGCAGTGTTTCTGTTTGCATAATGTCCTACAGGTATATTTTGTTTGCTTATGTGTCACCATTTACTAGAGTGGTGGTTGTAAAGTCCCTCATGCCGATACAGTAACGTCACAAACCAAAAGAATGTAGAACCCACAATGCTATAATAGTATAATAGTACTACGGCTGGTACGAAATAATATCAACGCTTCATCAAAGCATCCATCCTTTCAATAGTTCTATGAAATATGTGAAGTTAAAAAGATGAATTGAAGTTAAAAATAAAAGTGGCAGAGTTTTGTCTCTGGAAGTATTTTATTAAATGAGAAGCTCAGTTTAGCTTTTGGTTGAAATTATATGCTCTAGTCCTAATAGTAATAGTTTATTGATCTGCTTCAGTCAGTCTACCCCAGGGCAGCTGTGGCTACAATAGTAGCTTACCAGCACCAAGTATGGAGTGAATGAAAAATTGCAAAGTAATGAGCCTTTAGTGTCCACAAAAGTGCTGTATAAAATCAATAATTATTACAGATGAGCAGAGAGTACAAATCTTACTGTAGTCAGCTTAGAAAGTCAAAAAGGTGTCCGAGGCACTCTGTTGAAATAACATGGAAAGTCCAACATGAACTAGCCTATGCATTTTGACACAGTGTGTTTTATTATCAACAACAAACAAACAAATCATGTGAAAAAGCACTTAGCATTTAGAGCACTGTGTAGCACTGCAGAAGGGAAAGACATACAGTAAGTAATGACACATTTAAAAATTATATATTATATATATATAGTATTCAAAAACTAAACAAGATCCAAAAAAATCTGAAAAATAAAAATCATTGTAACTAATGTGTCAATCAAATAAGAGCACACATTTGGTCTATCCATTATTTAGATTTCATAGCTTAAAATATATGCAATCTCGGCCATTGTTATGCATTAAATGTTATGCAATCTTACACTCACTGTCTTATTTTACATATATATATATATATACGGATATGCTTGGCCCCAGTTTGTCCACTCCTTGTGTCATAGACGTAGTATTCTTGGCGTGTGTGCTCCGTCTTTATCGTCGGTGTTGTTAGGCCTTGTTTGCCGTCTGCTCCGCTGGGCCGAAGTGCTCGCAGCGTGTTTCACACAAGGTCGGCCCAAATGTCACCGCGCTGTCGCCATGCCAACCCTTTTAAAAGAGCCAGACTGAGGCGTTGAGGAAATGTGACTGACAACAAAACACTGCACAGGAGTACCGTGGTGGAACTAATACACCAGCAACGATAATGATTACCCCCTACTACAAGTATTGACTGAGCGGCATGTCCAGGAGGGCATCGCCTGGCACTGACGGCGGCGAGAATGGATTCACCAAATAAAAAATGTCAACAAAACAAAAGCAATCTGGACATCTGGAAACTTTGAATTGCTGGGGTCATTTCCAAGATCTGTAATTCTTCTTTTGGGCGATGCATTTTTCTTCTTCTTCTTCTTCTTCTGATATTGAATGGACTGCCAGCGCTAAGGTATTACTTATCGACTTCCATTTAGAAGGGAGCGCCGTACAACTGTGCATGATTGAATTATGGTGAGTGGGGCTGGAATGAGGTTGTAGAGACAGCCTGGCCAGCGGTGTCTCCCGTGGGCAAAATGTTCCTTCTATACAGGAACCGCTGTGTTTCCCCTTTCTTTGCTAAACTGGCTTTTTGAGCTTGCATCTTATGATTATGAAGTCACACTGCTGTCCAAGACCTGTCAGTGTACTTTGTTTGCTTATTACCCACAGATTGCAAAGCTCTGCATCTGGCATGTAGCACTTTGTTTCCCATAATTCTCACCCAGAGCCTGGTGTATTTACCAATGATAGAGGAAAGTGTTTCGGTTCATCTCTGCGCAGCGCTGGGATATCTCGTTCTGTTAACAGTCTTAGCAGGCAGTCATTCACTTAAATGTGTCATTGAGAATCTACAGAGCCATAAATAACCCTCGCCCCTCCTCATATTTATTGTAATTTTCCGGTGCGTGGGCAATAATGCATGTTGCCCAGCTTTCCTCCTCTGACTCCAGTGTAAGCAGATCTCCGTAAGATCCCGCTCGTGCGCACCGCCCGCTGGGCTGTGGATTGAGAGGATGCTGAGGTATAGAAATATGTATTCAAACACAGGGGAGTGCCGAGCTCTGGGGGATAATGCCAAGTGCCAAGCTGTTTATGCGCCTCCAATTTAGAACCGCAATTATCAATGCGCCAATAAGTCCCATTCAGGCAGCGCTGTCTGAATTTAGCCTTGGAACGTTTAGACTCTCAGGCGTGAAGCAGTTTGACATCGTAGACATAAGTTTTCCATCTGTACAGGGTTGTTTTGTGTGTTGAGGACGTTCCGCCTCTCACCACAAGAGGGTTCATCGGGACCAACCGTCTTTTAGCAGCAGGCGGAATCCAATCTAGTGAGCTTGGATTCCAAACCCGTCTGCAGAACATAGTGAAGGCGTGCACACAATCTCTCTCTTCCCTTTTCAGGACCATCCCCTCTTTATGGTCTCCGCATTCGAGGCGCTCCCTTCAGGACAGCCAAAGCGGTGCAGCTCCTTTACCTGCACTTTCACCAATCCTCAAAGTGTTTTAGTGCTTGCCGTGGAATACTGCCCCATGTGCCTTTTAAATTCCCCTTCGGGAACAAATTGATAGATTGTTATCGGTTTCACCCATCTTCACTCTGAATGAGCTGCTGTCAGCTCGTTCATCAGCCCGTAATTGTATAATGAGTCTTGGCACAATCACATGCAGACGACAGCTTTCACTTCAGGAACAGTAGTGAGTAAGAGTAGCCATTTCGCATTAAAAACTTGGGAGAAGCACTGGGTGGTCCATGTAAAGTCGAACAGAACAGGTGCTCTGGGAATCGGGTTATTTATTTATTTTTAAAATACCCTCAGACAATGACAATAAATATTAAAAATAAAACTCTGCTTTACTCAGGAGGAAGCTAGTGGTTGGTACGGCCAAACAAATCATGAGCCAACCAAAGCACATTTGGTCCTCAGAGTTAATGTTGATGCCCTCTGGGTATGAGCCACGAGCAACAAACAATTGGTATTTGTTGTCTGTTACACCGTCAGCTATTAAACTGCTAAACAAGGATAAATCCCATCTTAATCCCAGTAATGTGTCATCATTAGATTATGGCTCCAGGTCTTTCTATAGCTGCTGACTTGTTTTATTTGTATGTATTATTCACTATGTATTGTATTTATAAGATAGATGAATGTGTGGCTTGGAAACTGCAAATGAATTAAGTGAAATAAATAACATTTTCTGAATCTACACACCCTTTGCGTACACTCAACACTGAGCTCAGGTGCTTCTAGTTTCCACTGATCGTCCTTGAGATGTTGCTACAGCTCTCCTGGAGTCCAACTGTGCTCAGTTAAATGGGTTGGAGTTGATTTGGAAAGACACACACCTCTCTATAGGGTCCCTCTGCTGACAGAGCAGGTCAGAGCAGAAACTAAGCCCTGAAGTCAAAGGAACTGTCAGTAGACTCAGAGACAGGTTTGTATCGAAGCACAGATCTGGGGAAGGTACCGAAAATCTGTTGCAGCATTTATGGTCCTGAAGAGCACAGTGACCTCCATTATTTGTAAACAAAAGAATTGAGAAGCACCAGGACTCTTCCTAGAGCTGGGCCCATCCAAACTCAGCAATCAGGGAGAAGGGCCCATTGGTCACTCTGACAGAGCTCCAGTGTTATTCTGAGGAAATGGGAGAAGCTTCTGAGGAACCTTCACAACACCCAGTGTCCATTGACATTACAGCACTGGAAATATCAGCCTTATATTAAGCGTGTGCGGAAACATGGGAAAATTACGATGCAAAACCTGCCCGTGCTCTCCCGGGGCGCATCCCAGGCAAGTGCAAGCAGCCGGACACGTGGCTTCACTCTCTCCATGACCCACTCATTACAGCGAGTCCATTTCAAAAGACGTTCCTGCATCTCATGTATACTGATGCTAACTCCATGGGCTGCCGCCACCACATTCTTATCAGGACCACACCGTAAAACAGCTAACACAAGCGGCTGGGAGCTCATTAAAGACTATAAGATTGCTCTAAATGGGCCTTTGTGGCACTCCAGTGATCACTTAAGCTTTTGTCCAAGTTTGCGGTGCAACTTGAGAGGCCGATAAGGGCGCACAATAGTCCATACAATATGCATAAGGGAGTCTCTAATGCAGATGCACAGATGGCGTGATGAGGAAGAGGAGGATGAGTGCGGCTTGTGTCAATTTGTGGGACATGACGCGCACGTTAATGATCAGATGATAAGGTCAGAGCACAGATACAGCACTCAGGGTGTGGTTTAATGTGAGGTGGGATGACAGGCCGCCAGCTTCATCTGGGGATGAGAGAAAGACGTGCTACAGAGAGGGAAATGATTGAATTAGATTATTATGAGGACAATCATGTCATAATGGCAAGGCAAGGCATATTTATTTGTATGGCACATTTTATGTACACGACAACTCAACGTGCCACACAGCAACACCAGACACCAAAACAACAACAGTAAAAAGGTGTCCTTCCAGCCTGGACTTAACCATAGTCAGGGTCGAGGCCTGTCTCACATCCTCACTAAGGCTGGTCCACACTTCTGCTGCCTGAAACTGAAACGCAGCCTCACCATGTTTAGTGGTAACTCTAGGAACCACCAGGAGACCCCTCCCTGAGGATTTCAAGGCCCGGTGGTTCAACTAAAGCCTGAGAATAGGGTCTTATGTCTTATTGCAGTATGTACCTTCAAAGTACTAATTCACATTATTCCATTTTGTATGTGCTACATAGGTACACGTTATTACACATTTTTACAAAGCAGATTACATTGTACTAAAGGTACATTGTACTTAAAGGGGTACTTTTTCAAGCTTTGCATCATGTTATTATGTCATTCCCTCATTAAAAACATGCCTGAAGTGTTGCCTTGGCACATTCACGTATTTTTGAGTAATCTGTAAAAACTCTGATGGCAGCCATTTTAGGGATAGGTTTGCCTGAGTCCTCCTAGGAACGCCCCCACCTCCTGGAGACGCCTCCGAGCTTTCGTCACCAGCCGAGTAACCAACCACTGCTCCTCAGCAGAACCCCCTCCCCACTGATGCCACAGACAGCGTGTGGAGGGGGTGTGTCGGAAAGAGTCAGAGGTTCTTAAAGAGACAGAGGCCTATTTCAAGACATTCACTACAGCCATTTTGAGAGAGCAATTTTATACAAGGCAGTAATTCTAATTCACTGCATTTACAGACCAACAGAAGGTTTCGTCATCATTGTAGTGTGCTATAGACTGGTGCTATGTGAGTGAAAAAAGCATAATACCCCCTCTTTAACAAGGTACACCACACATTTCAACCTGCCATTATTTTGATTTTGGTGACTAACATTATAATAACACCGTGCCGTGTTCTCTATGAACCTCTGACCAAAAAGGAGCAGCCGCTTGTTCACAACAGCAGAACAACAACACTGACATGGACCATTAGCATAACCTGGACAATCAGTTGGTCAAAGCACCTGTTACTTCTCACAAAGTAATACATATTTTAGCCCCTTCTTCAGTGCTGTGTTGGGGACTGAAGAGGCTTCGTGGGCGGAGGCCAATTGGCCCAGTGAAGTTTTCAGGCAGGCCCAGCTGTTACAGTTGAGCAGACATTGTAATTATTAAGTGTCATTTTTAGAAGCCGAGAGAATTCCCTTTGCAGTGGAGCTTGGGCCGTCCTTGGACAGGGCTGGCTGAAGCGCAGGGCCAGAGCTGTGAGCAGGTGTGTGGAGGCAGACTTTGGCAGAGCTAGTCTTTATATAACCAAACTATCTCTCCACTGCAGAACTGAAGGAGAGGAGGCGCTTGAGGATCCACCTGAAGTCATTCTGCTGAGAGTAAAGATACAATCAAATCCACATTTCTTATAAAAGAACGTCTCTAAAGTGCTGCAAAATAAGCAGTAGGTTGCATTCATGCAGCATCACAAAATTCTAAAGATCCTGTAGTTTAAAATATGGGTGAAGGTCAGGTAGGAATTCCATGATGGTAACTATGGTAACAGTCGAAATGCTTTTTATCCTTGTTTTTTTGGCTAATATCTCTATCTTTAATCCACATGAAACAAAAACAGCCACAATGTTGAAAATATGCTCTACGGTATCATTCATTTCTCAAAAAGTGGTGACCATTTTCAAAAACATGACTTTCAGCCTTAAGATTACCGTGACAGGTTTGTGAATCCAGTCACTGTCAAATACTGATCCTAAATGGATCAGTATTTGACAGTGACTGGATTCACAAACCTTTATCAATGATCTAGTTGAAGACTAGACTTTAGACTTTACCGCAGAGTGGTATTGCCCTCCATAGTTACAGACGGCAACACGTCATACCAGGGGGCGTGGCCAAGCCGAAGGGGAAGAAAACCTCTCTTAGCCCTTTTCTGGTAGATTATAAATATATTTATTACACACAAAGTCAAGCAAAATTGTGTCTATGTGGATGTTTGTTTAAAAGAGGTGAAAAACGGCACTGCTGACATTAGCATGCTAACGTTAAATATATTCATGATTCAGCGTTTGTTATGGTAATGGTAAAGTTATGGTGGAGAAATGGAAGGAAGTTCAGACAGCAATTCCAAACTGTATTATTATCTGAGATTATGACATCATCAAGAATGTGAACACAACTTATTACTTTGGAGATGTTCCGCCAATTACAATCTATTCTAAAACATACGGGCAGCCAAGTCCAAAGATGTTGAAAAAGTTCTGGACTAACTGCAGACGGAAAAGGGTGTTGTGACCAATGCCTGAGGAAAAGTAGTCCAGTCGAGAAGAAAAATGTGCAAAATGAGTCAAATGTGCATGGCTTGTTCAAAAAGATGAAAACGGTTTAACTGTCAAGTTGAAAATGGCTGTCTATGGAGAGGACGAAGCCGGAGACTTTGGGACAAAAATCATTTTGGAGGTGTTCCAGGTAAAATAGGTGTATATTTTGTCTATTTTAAATATATGTTTCATGTGTTTTAAATGTGCTTTATAAATAAACTTGACCTTGCAATAAAGCCCATTCCAAACGTGATGCAGTTCTGAGGAGGATGAGACCTCTTACACACAGACTGCACTTTTCCAATAGGCTCATAGGAATTCTCAGGAAACTCCTCCGGAATCTGGGTCTAAATTTGAGGAGATTTGTCTTTGGAGCATATGAAAAACACTGAACGACAGGCAGGAGGAAAAAAAAAAGGAGCAGAGCAGATGCCAAGCATTTCCAGTTCAGCGCCGCGAAACACGAGCCAAGTGCACAATTAGGACGTCCGGGAGATAGCGCCTAAGTAAGACGTTTATCAGAGTAACCACGGCAACATACTCTGGGAAAAACCCTGTTGCTTACAGTCACGTTTCGCTGTCAAAATAAAAATCCCAGAGTGTGTGCCCGGGTGAAGACGGAGTATTCCACGGTGGAAACGTTAACGAGGAGGAGAATACTTCCTGGTAACTCTAGAGGCGCGCCCTCAGGAAATCGATGCGGCACTCTTCCTTCAGCCGACCTTCTGACAGCCTCAAGGGCAGGCCTCAGTCTCCACAAACACAGATGCAGACAGGAGAGAGCGATCAAACACCACTGTCCAGAGGCTGTTGACAGAGCCGCTCCTCTGGGCGGCGCACAGGGACGCTGATTAAAGCCTGCGGAGTTTTACAGGTGAGAGAGTCTCAGTCATCTGGCTCGAGTGGTCTGATTTGTGCTTGACTATTATTTTATAGATGTGATCTGATAAACGAGGCAAAAAAGAAGAGAACAGAGTGTACAAATATAAAAATGAATTCATATAGTAATACAATAATGCTATAAGAAGAGTGTGGCCAAGACATAATCAAGAAATAAACCGCAAATGCAAGGATTGTTACTGCAACAAGAAAGAGATGATATTGAAAAATCCCCAACAATGGGAGGGAAATGACTGGATTGTTTTTCGAAATGGCACTGACCGAAAATGATTGGATTGTCGTAGCTACAAAAACGAACACCAGCATCGCAAAAAATATCTATCAACCAAAATGTGGAAGACTGTAGTTTTGTTTGTACACACATGACAGCTGGTTCAATGCCAGTATGTTGGTTTTCAATGACAAAATCCTTTTCAATTCCAACGGTAACGTGTCTCCATTGTGACAGCATAAGTGAATGAATAAACGGTGAACTCACAAAGCAAGCGCTGGACTTGCTTCTGTTTTATTCCCATCACTGGAAAATATTCCTTCATAACTGAGGCTGAGAAACAGTCTTTATGGAGCATTAGTGGTGAAGTTCTACATTTACAAATGTTTCAATCATGTCATGTAAAGAAAAGACCAAACTCTCACTTCCAGCTCACGGCATGTGCTCACAAATCAACTGCGGTGTGATGAACACACTTTAAGCCCAGAACTGCTCAGGTGAAGAATTATGGGTGAGATTTTTACATTTTAGTCTTCACTCTCCCTGTATGATGCTTATTTTTTCACGTTTTGTCGCGAGTGAGCCACAGGTATCCACGAAGTAACTACAACATCGCGCTCCACCAGGTTTTTCATTCACAAATATTGGCGTGCTTTGTATCCTCGTGTGCAGTGAAAGGTGACCGAGATGAGGCTGTAATCCAAATATGGTCATTTCCTTTGTCTCTTAATTAAAAAAAATATATATAATAACTCCCTATTCATCTGCATATGAAGAACAGTTTTGTGTTTTTATACAATAAGCCTGAATGAGAATTTGATGAGGGAGCATTATAACATGTTTAACCTCTTAACTCCCGCCTGAACCGAGAGATCTTTTTCCTCACGTCATCAGATTTTTTTCCCATCCTTTTTCTGTTGGGTATTCAACTCATTTTTGTAACTTTTTTTGGTAAATTTTTTTGTCAATTTTTTTTTATCACATCTTTGTCATTTTTTTTCGTCAAATTTTTGTAGATTTCTTGTAAATATTACATATTTGTCACATTTTGTCATTTTTTTTGTCACATTTTGTCACATTTATGTCATTTTTTCGTCACATTTTTGTCAATTTCCTTGATCCGTGTTTCCGTCTCAGTTTTGCCGCTATTTTCACACCTTTTTTCCAGAAGCTTTTGGATTGAGGTAAAGCCAAACTGGAGAAAATGTGCTCGTTTCATGTAGGAGTTAAGGGGTTTAAAAAAAAATCACGTTCATTCCACATTTTGCAATTCGAAATATACTGCCATATCTGATGGCTCTGACACTGGCCGAGACAGAATGTAACTGTGGAAGGTTCTGTGCTGCTCCTGTTTTAATGATTCATTCATGTATTTATTTTTATCAGTGAACAGCAGAGACACGTTTGATTCCACAAATCTTTACGGAGGCTGTGGGCCCGGTGTGGCTGAGGGGCATTTCTGTGCTTTCCACAACCGTAAGCCTCTGTCAGAACTGTGGGCTTATGACTTAGTCTATGTTTACTAAATCTCCGACGCCCATAAATCCTGTTTGTCCATTTGAACTGTGTTAGGGAGCCAGCCGAGCGAGCCGCGAGCGTTCCATCTCGCCACAGCTGCGGGCCGCCGAGTCCTGGGAAAGGCAGTGCGGCGGCGGGAAGCGCACATCTAAATATAATTGATTCCTTATCTAATGGTGAAGCATGGCCGGTGCAGGCTGTAATGGTTCTATCCATTAGGCCCGAGCCGAGCTGCCTCCTCCCCGCAGCACGAGTAATGGGCCGCGCTCTCACGATCTCCGGACCAAATAGGCGCCGGTGTGTAGGTCTGACTTTGTGCATGGGGCTAGTGTGTGTTTACAATATTTATTTTCCTATCCACGCCCGGGTGAAGGATCAGCGCATTTTTCACTGCCTTTGACTTTCTCGCCCGTGGCTAACAAGCAGCGGTTACAGATGAAGTGTGTGGCTTGAAAACACCAGGGCTTATTGACTCAGAGAGATTTGGACCTCGCCGAAGGGACACTGGACTTTCATTCTGAATGCATGCACTGTAAAGCAGCCAGGGCATACGTCCCAGCTCAGTGGGTGACGACTCAATGTGTATGTTTTATTGAAATGAGGTCTTCATCATGACGTGGGTAGACTTCATGAGCACTGCATGGAACTGACCACTGTTCTCCAGCTGATTCCAGTCTAATGCATGACTCATAAAGGGACCAAACAGGGCTGAACCGAACAATGAACCTGAACAATAAACTGGACTGGTTCCATAACACCAACACCCTGGACCAGAAGGGCCAAAGCCGCCTCCACCTTCTGAGGTGACCGAAGTCCTTCTGAGGAGACTAAAGTCCTTCTGAGGAGACAAAGGTCCTTCAGAGGAGACCGAAGTCCTTCTGAGGAGACAAAGGTCCTTCTGAGGAGACAAAGGTCCTTCAGAGGAGACCGAAGTCCTTCTGAGGAGACAAAGGTCCTTCTGAGGAGACTAAAGTCCTTCTGAGGAGACAAAGGTCCTTCAGAGGAGACCGAAGTCCTTCTGAGGAGACAAAGGTCCTTCAGAGGAGACCGAAGTCCTTCTGAGGAGACTAAGGTCTTTCTGAGGAGACAAAGGTCCTTCAGAGGAGACTAAGGTCTTTCTGAGGAGACAAAGGTCCTTCTGAGGAGACTAAGGTCTTTCTGAGGAGACAAAGGTCCTTCAGAGGAGACAAAGGTCCTTCTGAGGAGACCGAAGTCCTTCTGAGGAGACCGAAGTCCTTCTGAGGAGACAAAGGTCCTTCTGAGGAGACCGAAGTCCTTCTGATGAGACAAAGGTCCTTCAGAGGAGACCTAAGTCCTTCTGAGGAGACTACGGTCCTTCTGAGGGGACCGAGGTCCTTCTGAGGAGACTGTGGTTCTTCACTGGAGACTATAGAGGAGCTGAGCAGCTTCTTCAGAGCAAACTGAGACAGAGCAAGAAGGAGCGCTATCACATCTCCTTCACCCCCACTGCTTTCAGACTGTACAACACTACTGTAAACATGTGTAATAACCTCTACATATAGCCACTTTATCAATCACCTGCACTATGACAGTAAACTTTGCCCTGCCAATGTTGACATTTTAATTCAGTGTTTTATTAGTTGTACATAAGATGCCTCTATTTACTGTTACTTGTCATTACACATCATCCTGTTCTTTTTGAGTGCATGTTTTCCTGACTCTTTGCATCACCTGAATGTTTCTTGAGAGCTGATGTAGCATTTCAATGTCTCCATCGTGAGATCAATAAAGTCCTATCTCCTCTAACCCATGTGGCTGCTTCACACAACGGACAAGTGTCCGCACAAGAGAGAAAATGCATAGACAAACTTTAAGCCTGAGTAACAGTTGAGTAAAAGAAGAGTTAGCATCACCGGCGTTGCATCTGGGGAAACGACATACTTTATTCATGTAACAAGGCTAGTAAGACTTAGAAAAATCTCACGCAGACTCTGGTCATCTCTCCCTAAATTAAACAATTCTTCTGGATTGGCCGTAGATCGTGGGCTGACAAAACCTATCCCGGGCTAATATGAGGTCCCAGAACAGATATTCACTTATTGTTATTCACTCCTTTGATGGTGTTGCTTTGTCCTTGAGAAAGACATCTCTGTGTGTATGTCAATGTGACTGGTGAAGGACAAATTGATCTCTTCCTCTTATGTTCCAAATAACAAATGAGAATATAATTTTAATAAAGCTGATGCAGTGCATTCATTTGAATCATCCTCAGAAAGAGCATGCTTATTTCCCTAATTCAGAGCAGCTGGATTCCACTCATGTGCACCGCCTATACCACTGGCCACACTGACCGGCCGGATAAGTGCTGCAGTGAGTCGTGTGTTAGCCAAGCATGAAGCAGGCGCCGAAGCCAAATTCACCAGACAGCATTTGGAACGGGCCGCTTCCCGCCACGGGGAACCGCGCATCTGCACAAAACAACAGGCTTTTATAAGAGAACACACTGGCTACGCACACAGGGGGGTGAGCGGTGTGCTCATGGAGTCACTTCAGCCGGAATGGATGTGCGAGCGGTTTTATCACATTCCATAAAAGAAGGAATGATCCAGACACTACACACCTGCTCTACAGCTAATGCATAGCAAATTCTCACACATTTTCAGGCCCAGGTAACAACAATCTACTCATTTGTGTGTGTGTTTTCAGTCATACTGTAATGTTGCATCATCAAGAACATTCAGTTGTGTTTCATCCCCAAAGTGGCTGTAATCCTGTTTACTCCCTCTCTTTTTCAGCAGCATAAAGGATAAGACAAAGACAAACCCCAGAACTGCCCCGTGGCGGTTTTAATACCCATATCCCATATTGAGCAGTTATGCACAAAAGTGTCTCATTAGGGCATCACTGATTTGTTACCAAGCTAAAAATGAATATATTGACATTTCGTTCCCACTGCTGTCTACAGAGGGTCGGTCAGTCCAATTCGAAATGAAGACCAACACTTCTTCTACTTTCCTAAAGGGTATGTCATCCTATGTGATACGACTATTGATCTTGCAATAGCGAGATTGGCTTGTTACATCAGCTCTCAAGAAACACTCGGGGGGCAAATAGTCAGGAAAGTGTGCAATCATAATGAAGTAGTAGTGAATCGAGGTATCTTGCATAAATGTAGCACATATGCCCACTTTACGCATAAATATGTGGCAAACATTTGGAAAGCACTTGACTATGACAGTCTTTTCTGAAATCCCTTCACACACTAAAGTTATATTTCTGTGATGCGGTGCAAAGCTCTGAGAGGTTTTCTGAGGCCAAAGGCTAACTGTGGTGCTATCTGGTGGCGCTGACAGCAGTCTGCCACACTGCCTGACTCTCCAAAGTTTAGCAGAAGTCACCGGAGGTCGCTCCCTGTGGAGTTTTCTAAATGGCCCCTGAGGATATGGCCAGGGCCGGCCGCGTCTCAATCCACCTCTTCCTCCTCAGTCTGGGGCTTTAATTAGACAGACGCGGTGGGGTGTGCAGTCTCCCGGAGGAGGAGCAGCTGCCGGGCCCCGGGGCCTCTTCACCAGGGGCCCGGGCCAGCACAGAGGGCCCCTGCACACAGACATCACCGTAGCACACCCCACACCTGCTGCACCAGCCAGGCGCGCATCACAGCCAGAGGCGTCTCATCTGTGCGAGGGAATCCAAGGACGAGGCAGCATCCGTGGTGAGTACCGCAAACGCTGTCAGCTCACAGACTACATTTTTAGAACCGAATAGATTAGAAAAACTTGATTGTCTACCATGCACAATGATGGCAGAAATGAGCCTTTGGCCTGCTCACACATTAATTCAAGTACATTAAGTACATGACTGCAGGAACACAACATGCAGGAGCGTCATCATTTGAGAGAAGACTGAAAAATGAACTGCTAAACCAGCAGAACATCTTTGCAGAGGTGTAAAAATATTGGTTATGCAAATCAAGACTCAAAATCTAGTTGTTGCAGAGAAAAAATAGACTATTAAGGGCATGTTTTAATATACTGAATGTCTACAAAGAAGTCACTGCAGCGCTCCAAGTACCTAAAATGTGTACGTTTTACACCTTAGACTTTGATAAATCTTGTTGTTATGTACAATATGCAAACAAAGCATCTATTTAGCTGAAATGATAGTAAAACTTTAACTGACTATTGACTATTTATTCAACCTAACACATAAAGTACCAAATTAAAGTAAAACCTTCACACGTTACTTCCTAACCAGAAACAAATGTGATAAACCATTTCTCCACTTACTTAATT
The DNA here is from genome assembly GCF_951799975.1 of Gobius niger. NCBI lineage: Eukaryota > Metazoa > Chordata > Actinopteri > Gobiiformes > Gobiidae > Gobius > Gobius niger. Next base: position 6,773,630 of record NC_136858.1, on the reverse strand, counting down.
TTATTTTAATGAAGTAAGAAGAAAGAAAAGTTCCTATTGGAATGGTAAATATTATAGCTACATTTGCACCGTCTCAATTACGCTATAAGTATGGTATGATTCCTTCCAATATTTCTAGCCTGTTGCATAACTCATTAATTCAGACACTTAAAGGTAAATTGCTAACAACAGAAAAAACAAATGAGCTCTCCAAATGTATAATTACAACAGCGGGTCAGTAAAAGCTGCTTTTGTGAATGCACAATTCCGTTAGTGGGAAGGAATGAGAGCGCTTTGTTTCCTGACGCTTCCATTACAGCTCTCGTGTCGTACAGCGCCACATTATCAAAGCCAGACTGTCTGTCCTCAGCAGCTCAGATAGCTTTCACCCATATCTCAACGCAATAAGCCTCAATTCATTTAACTGTTCTCGATAAAAAAAAAGCAAAAAAAACACCCGGCTGCATTTGTCATAAACCGGGGAGATTTGAGCGTTTCTCTGTTTTGTAATTGTTCCCGCACTGCCCTCATCTGTACCTGCTACACCGCGCTCTGACAGTTTAACACAGCGCTGGGCTTTGGGACTGACTGTGTGTTGTAGGAAATGTGAACAGAAATGTGAGGCGGGTCAGTGATGAGTGTCAGGTCTGCTTCGGTTGCTGTCGTATTTGCATGTCAGAGAGGTACACACTTGTCATGTACAGTGTAAAGCACAGTTTGGAGTAAAACACACCTTGGTCATCCACAGTGCACATCACAAACTTAAGCCGGCATCGGCAGAGAGTTTAACAGTGGATTGTCTGGAATTAAAAGACTGCAAACAACAAAGGTGAGAGAGGGCATCCTTGACATGTGCCCAAAATGCCTCCGTTTAGAAAGATGTCTTGAGTAATCCGATTTTGATAACGCTTTAAAGGAATAGGCCACCGTTTTTACATACTGAGATATGTTCTTACCTTAGCTTTGACGAGTTCTTTAGGACCTGTCTGATCTTCACCCGTGCCTTCAATCACGTAAACACAGTGCAGACGGCGTTAGCATTTAGCCTCTCCCTCTCTCCACTATAGCTCCAAAACAGGTCAAGATAGAAGCTACCAAGCTCTTCCACGTGTTCCCTATTTAAATATGGTTACGTGAAGTGTTACACTACAAAGTATAATTACACAAAATTAAACAATGTGGATTTTCTAAGCGGATAAAAAGGGGAACTATATTTTAAGGCGTAATAATACCAGGAGTAGTTTGGCATCCGCACAGTAAAGTGAAGATATTGCTGCGCAGATTTCGAACTACTCCTGGTATTATCATCCCGCTTAGAAAATCCACATTGTTTAATTTTGTGTAATTATACTTTGTAGTGTAACCCTTCACGTAACCATATTTAAATAGGGAAAATGTGGAAGAGCTTGGTAGCTTCTATCTTGACCTGTTTTGGAGCTATAGTGGAGAGGTGGAGAGGGGGAGAGGCTAAATGCTAACGCCGTCTGCACTGTGTTTATGTGATTGAAGGCAGGGGTGAAGACCAGACAGGTCATCAAAGCTAAGGTAAGAACATATCTCAGTATGTAAAAACGGTGGCCATTAAGAATTAAAAAGGTAATTAATAGACCATGAATAATGTGCTTGAAACAGTATTAATAAGCTGTTCATTATACTATTATGAATTACCATCATAATAGGCCATGAATAATATGGTTATTCCTGACCTACCATAATCCTTGCCCTAACCCTACGCATATTACTATACTTAACTAGCGCCCCTTGTACCAAAGTGATACCCAGATTTTTCATAATACTCTCTCACTGAGTACCACATCAAGATTCCTGGGCATCAATGAAATGGAAGTAGTCTTTTAATGGAGCGTTCCACTTGATCGAAACTCGGGACAGAATCATCTAACCCGAGAAGGATTATTTAAATATGGCTGCGCCCGGCGTGACATGTAGCAAATGTAAAGCTTCAATAAGCCACGTTATTTGGCAGATGTTTCTCAAATGTACTTGTTAGATGTCAACGCGAAACGGATAAGCTTTACTGCTCTGTTGCTAATGTCTCAATTAACGGTTAAAAGGAAAATATGAAACTACAAGTGCTAAATTATCACTGTATTTACAACAATCATAATAAATACATTACACTACTGTATAATAATACAATGAAGTTTCTCTGTAAACTGATTATGATGCTCGAACATGAGCTGCAAAGTTAGAAATCGTGTCTCTCTCATATGTTTCCAACCTGGACAACTGGAATTTTACAACTCGGGAGTTAACGTTTTATCCTGATTGGATTTTCCGACTTCTGGCAAGTCAGTTTTTTGGAACTCCGCCCACCTCTACAGAGTTGATATTTGATTTGTCCGTTCATTTGAGGATCCATTTTCATTTATATTTAAATAGTCACAGTTCCAAACAGCTGATTGCTCATGTGAGCCTCACCTGAATGTTTCTGTCTTTATTTACCGTCAGCTTGACTGCAAGTTTGGATTTTTAAAACAAACTGCGGACAAGCGGCCAGTCATAGTCAGTGATGCATAATTCTGAAACACTAGTGTAAACGTGTTGTGTGAATTGAAAGTGTGTGGTGTTGTAAAACACAAACCATTAGTGTGGCTGCAGTATTGTTCCCTGGTCCTCGCTCCCAGCCCTCCTACCACAGCCCTGAGTTACATAAGCTTTGGATGCGCTCTCTCTCCCATTAGCAGCAGACCACTCATCCCGCCGCATATGCACAGCCGAGTGTACAAAACACTTCCCCTCCGCCTTCTCATCTCGCTGCATCCGTCACATCCCAACGCTTTTATTTACCCCACCACAAAGCATTGTGGGGATTCCCGTGCATGTATTATTGATGTCCTTTTGCTCATTCTTGAGTCTGAGTCATCCAACCCTCCTCTGTGGTTCTGCTGTTGTTGTTTTGTGTTTTTTTTTTTCCTTATAGAAGTGACTAAAATAAGGCTGTTTTTGTGAAGCGGCTTTGGTAAAGGAGGTGGCGAGGAAAGTGGGCGGCACATCTGGGTTACGCACAAGCAGGTGACGGAGGGCTGTGGGCAGGCGGAGGCTGTTATCGTATGTGGGAAGTGTGTGCGTGATGTGTGGTGTCAAACGCAACAGAGACGATTCTTTCCCGCAAATGAAATTACGTGAAAGCCGCTTGTTATATTCTCATAACATGATATGCGTCAGGCATCAAGTGCTCCAAAGGGCACCACACTGAGGCCATTATAATCGAATGGCATTGTACAGTATATACACAAAAGGCTTTCTTAATGATAAAAAATCAAACATTTCTGCTTAGGGCGCCACAATGGCTTGCAGCAGCCCTAAAGGACAAGTTTTCAGGGGGCGCAGTCCCTTGATTCCCCTCTCAGCTTCGCCCCTGCATAGCTTCTATGAGTCCCAGCCTGCGCCTCAGCGAGGGGAGGGATTTATTATTGTTCTCCATGCAACAACAAACTTTTTAAACAGGTGAGTCTATAGTTTTGCTTTCAACATTTTGTCAATACAAAATGACTTATTATGCTTTGAGGTGAACGATTTGCATTTGTGCTTATATTTTGGCACATCACTCATACATTAGATGTAGATGGTACTACAATAAAGCAACAAGATATAAAAAATAAAAAAATCAGGTTTAATGGGAAATCTTTTCAAGCCTAAAAACTGATTCAGAAAAAAGTTAGTTATTTTCAAATTATGCACTGCAAAAAATGTGCCGTTATTTAAGCTCTACAATATAGACTTCTATTACATCTGACAGTGGTCCAAGGAGTTTAGTCAGTCACATGACTCCATTGACGCTCAGGAATTGTCAGAATAACTTTCAGGGTTCATTTTGTCAGACACTGGGGTTAGAGATGTTGAAATCTTTCCCTTTACATGTGTCAGCCGACATCTGCATCTTCTGATCACATTCAGACACAATGAACGTTGCGAACTTTATACAAGGAATTGTCAGAGTCACAGATTGTCATGACAGTTTAGCTCCTTCAGTAGTTAGCTCGTCAAAAAAAAAATCATTGGGAAAATCCATTAGGACCATCTATTCACACATTAATGCTGATTCGAGCCACAGTGTTGTGGTGTTGGTTTACACATTATCGACAGACATTTTCGAGAGATTCCATTCTATTGACTTGGCTGCTGGTCGTTCCAAACTCCTCACTCTAATATTCAAAGTCATCCTGATTCTTCTTTTCCTATTTGTTTTTTCCACATATTCACCGCTGTTACCAGCCTCAGTGCACAATGCTCATGCTCCACTTCTGGCTTCAGGCTGCCCTCAGAGCCCATTTGACATATTCCGCAGAATGAGAACCCCCTTTTCCGCCCTCGCATTGTCATTTCTGACTTGTGTGAAGATAATTGTTTTCATTTGCGTCAAGATATTACACATTTGTTATTGATTGCTGGAGAAAATCCAAACGATGTCTACTCTACCGAAACAAATATGAAGCAATGCAGCCAGAGTGATTCCACGCAGGGCCATGCACAGCACACACACCCCTCTCCAGACCCATCATGCCCTGATCCAAACATACTCGACTTTACAGCATGACACGAGCAGCTATCCATGTCTTATTTACCAAATGGATTCTCCACAGTGCCTGGATCCAAACATCTGTCCCACATCTGCATTGTTTCCATGGTGACGCACGCCTGGACCCCCCCCACCACCCCACCCTCCCTCCGTGGTTCCAGGAGAGAGCACTGTGCAGCATATGGAGCTCTTGGAAGGCATGTAATCCATTCACCGCCATATGCTCCCGCGACCTCCTATATGTTGGAGATTATTCTTATCCCTGCGTGTTTTAACGCTATTGGGAAATCACAGACAGGCCCTCGGTTATGAGATACCCAGGATGCACCGCTTCACTCACTTCACTCCACGTGCTCTAAACCTCATGGGATTTGGCAGCTCGGTTGCTAACTACACTGGCGTGAAAAAAAGGGGAGCTTACGGAACACCGCGGCGTGCGCGTTTTCAGATGTGACAGACGAACCCTCTCCGAGAGGCTTGAGAAAATGATCCCTGAATATCTGTGAAAGGTAATGTAATAAAAGATATTACTAACAGGCTCACATCTCCTCGCTAACAACATGCCAGCCCGCTCGCAATAATGGGCAATGCCAATAATCCACTCACTTGTGAATCTACGCGGACTGTGAATAAGAATGATCAAGTCGTCCATGTACTATAAACAATAGCTTTGACAAGGCGTTCAATTATTTAACTAAATCAAACCCTTTTTTGTTCGTTTCCCTAACACTGACCTGTTCCTTTGGCAGTGGATTTCAAACTCAATGTGACTGAACTCAATGTGATCTTAAAAAGCCTCGAACCTTTTCAACAGGTTAGGGCCTTGTCCAAAGGCTCTTTAATACGACTCTAGATAGGACAGCGCCATAGTAACACATTGGATTGAATGGCAATTGTGGTGGGCCGACGGCCATATTGTGATATTGTCCTTTCGAACCCAGTGCAGTGTAAACCAATAGGCAATAACACTATGTTTTAATTTCATTTTTCTTATCAGATCTACAAATTTCATGACTTTCTTAAATACTGACTGAGCTTATGTGTATCAGCTGATGGATATATGAATGACGTTTCACTCTCATGACTTGTGATTGGTAACTCGCCTATGGAAAAAAAGGTGCATCCGGGCCACATAGGACCGCACCCGAATGAATGGTGCAAAATAGTAGCAATGTCCGTGAGCACAGAGCAAGAATAATTCTAAATCCAGACTATTCTTAGTATAAAAAAGTGTCAGCTCTTCAATAGATCAATTTGATGCATAGTCCATTGATATAAACACAGCATTTTGTGAGAAACGGCCGTACACGCTGAAGTGCTTTTGAATCTAGGTAGGTTTGTCTTTCTATTGTGGTATTGTGAAAGCGAGACATCATTTAGGGCGGTTGCTTCTCGGTTAGTGCAGTTAGTCCCTGGCACATATTGATTAAATGTACCCAACAGCCACTGACAATACAATGCAATGCAAGTTACAGCTTCAGAAATGCATGTACTGGGGACCAATGCTTTTAAACCACTATTTCTTTTGAAGTGCACCGCGTTCCAGTGCTCATTTGCAAAACCATAAAAACACATTCAGTTGGGAAAACATGATTTTAAAGCTTACAAATGCAGAGGCAGCTGAAAAGAGAGCGTCATATTGCATTATGGTGAACATAAAGCCATCTCGGAGCATCAAGGACGCCATGTTCAGCACCTGAGAGAGCTGTCATTATCAGAGAAAAACATGGCATTATAAGAAAACCTCACACCGCATCGCTTCAGCTCTGCACCTCAGTCCTGCTCCGGCCATAGGCGACCTAGGCACCATCTTAACCCTATGAGGTCCATGCCCGAACATCGAAAACATCGATGACTTTCAGAACGGAAAGTTCTTTGGAGAAGCGGAGAATATGGAATGCCATTTGGATCAAGAAATTTCAGAAAAGTCTTCCTCTATGTCTGTGCATGAGCTACACGATTGCTGCTGCTACAGGAAAACTGATTAGATATAAATGAACACAGATCATGATTGATTGACTTCTAATTATTGTTATTGAATCAGAACGCCTCCAGTACACAGGGGTGATGCTCGGTATGGCCTTATCAGAGGGTCTCAACAAATAGATTACCTTGAGAAGCCATTTTCAGTGTGGTGACGTCTCCAAGAAACCAAATCCAGAGATCATAAACCAAGGTCACTTCCCTCGCCTGTAACTGCAATGACATGTGTCCAGCAGGTTCCACAACTCCACAGCAGATGAACAAGGTTTCCAACAGACTTGACGCATCTTTGACACTGATCCACAAGGAGAAAAGTCTGTTGTCTATGTTTAGTTGATCTACAGCATATTTTCGTGACACCCAGTGATACATATATATTTAGCAGAAGTAGCAGAACACTCGCACTGGGTTGGTAGGCTGTTACTTTCACAGACTGACCGTTATTCTTCTTTGCTGCACGACTGAGATCAGGTCTTTAGGTCAGTGGACAAACTCGAGAGTGGATGTGCTGCACCGGCATTCTGCAGGACACGCACATCTCTGGAGCTGTGGACAGGCTGCATGAACATGTTTGACTTATGTAGCACTGAGCGAATGCACAAGTCCAACGGAGGCACCGGTCACGAGAGAGCGTGATGCTGAGTGGGAAAGACTGAACTCAACATGCCACTGCTGCTGAAATAAAAGGCCCAGAGAAGAAGGACCCTGTGTGTCAAAGGCAAATATGACAAGACACTATCACGGCACAAAATAAAGCGCAGACTTTAAGGAAGTCGTTCCCTTCAGTCAGCTCAGACTGGGGGCACCACATGGCACGGATAAACAGCTGACCCAGGCCCTCTCATATCTCTGCATATCAAAGACGAGTCTTCTCCAGCGCCCGAGCTGCCTTGTTACCGCATTGCCGCCTAAAAGTCAGCCTTCTGTCCAGTGATCTGTGGATTATAGGGAGCAGGCAGTGGGCTGTGAAAAGAGCTTGGCCCGAGGTGGTATTTGGAGTTTAACATCTATCTACACTCCTCAGAACACAGCCCATGTAATAGATCAATGTGAAACGCAATTATCATCAGCCAGAGTGTGAATCATGAAGATCAGACAGCTCACAAGTAGCACTAAATGTTGCCTTTTTTCCTCCTCTCCAGCCGTCGGCGTTGGATTAAAGCTTCAAAAAGAGATAGAATACGATCAAGTGTTTTGTTTGAAGATCATGTATTGTAAGAGATGTGAAAGATGCTGAGGAAATAATTATGTTTCTGTACTTATGGCGTCACATCTTCCAACTGCCATCTTTGGTCTGTAGATCACAGTTATACATCCCCCACTTGTATGCAGCTGATCATGTGGCTGTGCAGACTGAGCATGTATCTTCAGTCGCATGCATTTTGTACAGCCAACAGTTGTCTCAGTGGGCTGTGCAGAATCAGAGAAAAACAAATAAAATCAAACAACCACACAGACAAATAGAAGGACATCAAATAGAATACCATAGAGCTAGCAGATGGATATTAGTCCCTGGGACCCATGCTTTAACAGAGTGCAGTTCGAGCGACTGTTCTCACCAGAACAGACTGTACAGGTGTCTGGTCCACCTCTGGCCTCATTATCAGCGAGCCAAACGCAACGGGCAGTGGTTTGGAATTATTTCTTGTTCAGGACATTCTTACAAAAAATAGACTCTGATTTTTCCTATTTGTATTTAAGTATTCAAATACAAACTGTAAATGACATAATTAGATTGCCAGCATGGGGATGAACTTCTCACACAGTCACCCAGCCACATGGGATCATGAGCACAGGCGGAGGGCGGGCCGGTCTGGAGCTCTGACCTTTCTCCTGGTGGTCCGTAGCTCTGTGGTGAGTAATGGCGCCAGCACCGGGCTCGATCCGTCTCCTCCACAGTGTGGAGCTATCTCCGGGCACCTCCGCTCTGCGGCCATATCTCACGGCTGACACATCTGCACCACCTCTGACCAGGGCGCGCTGTATAGGCAGGGGAGGACTAGGGGAATTTTCAACATTCCATGTGAATTACCGGGAATATGTGGGAAATAACACACATGAATGCTGCTTTTTTCACAGACAGATATAAATTGAAGCATGATGAAAAGTCTCAAAGAAATAATCTTTCTCCATTTGACATCAGGGTTTGACCGTGTTTTAGGTTGTGGCCAATAAAAATATTTTTGGTAATGGAACAGGCTCATTCCATGTGTGTGTCCATTTTGCATATATTCACCAAGTGTGTGTGTAGTATTACAATATGATATTGTTGTAAATGTCTATAATTAAAGGGGCTGGAAGCAAGTTCGCCATTTTATACTCACTACTGCCACATCAGGCCATATGTGTAACTGCACCTTCTATATTAAGCTCGTGCATGACGGCAATTCGGGCCGAAGTGACACATTTTTGAGTGACTGTACAGGATTTTAGAGTCAGTTGTGGTGAACAGGTCTGAGCTCATTCTACACATTAGGACATGGCTGAAACATGTAGGGGGAGGAAAATACTTAATTTTAACATTTTTAAACTCCTTATAGTCCCTTTAAGGTCTGCTCTGTTTAATGCAGCTCTGTGTCAGCACAGGCCCCGCCCACTCCTCATAGTGTTGATCACAGTCTCATGATCTGAGTTAGAGACAGGTGAATTTCACCAATCAAAGCAGAATTAGGATTAGGAAAGTTGTGTTATGTTTTGCCCTGACAATATGAGCCTCACACTTGTTTGGGTCGAGGGCGTGACATCACTCAAATGCATGTTTTATGGTTCAAAAACATCATTCATGGGTAGCTAATAGTTTACCTTTTTTTGTTTTTTTTAAGTTTGCACAAAAGTTCCCATTGAAAATTTCGTGAAATTTATGGGGAATTTCCCGCCCCCTTTGCAATCCTAAGGATGGCCTACGCTTTAACCATGTCTGCAAAGAGGTAACCTTTCTCACACTGTTCTGTTTGTAAAATAGTAATGAGAAACTCCTACAGGAGGAGTTTGAAGGATGAAGTACGACATAAAGCGGACAGTGCACATCGGTTCTGACCTCCGGGAGAGCACCAGTCCTCCAAAAGATAGTCCAGACACATGAGATCCATCTCGTGCTGCTCTATAACGCGAGCGCAATTTCTGCAGCTACACACTTAAAAACGTGTCGGTTTGTTGTTTTGAGACTTGGCTGTGATTGGTTAAAACGAGGTGCCCTTGATCCAATGGGGCAATTTGCTATTCCAGACACTTCCCAGCAGGGAGGTCAGATGCACTTGTGGCACAAACAAGCGGCTGAGTTCTGCGTCTCAAAATTCTCCACAATCGGCAGAAACGAAGCCACGCAGAAACCAGATTTGATTTTTCTTTTTTCCCTTTGCAACATAATTTACAGCACGTCAGCTCCGTCACTGCAGTTCTCCGTGAGTTTGAGGTAAACAGAGCGGACAGGGAAAGTGGGTCATGCTGCTGTCCTGTCACTGTTTATCTGCGCTGATGGGCTGTATTCCTGGCCTCGTCTGTTCATTCTGCCGCTGACACCGCACACATTTATTACAATTTGTCCTGTCAGTCAAGCCTCAGTCCCCTCCATCCATCTCCCCGCGCCTCTGCTCAGTCCCCTGCGTGCTCGCCTCGCAGGCCCCGTGGTTAACGTCTCCTTCTGATCTGGTCAATAAGCTCCTCACAGTCTTGCTATTTTCTCTCTGAGGTTGAGTGAAGGGCTGTATGAAAGCTTGACAGCGGTGGCCAGTGTGGTCCTTGTCAGGTTGCTCCACAAGTGACTAGAATTGACCTTTCCCAAACGACCCGCCCCTTTAAGAAATGTTACCCAGCTCTGGTAAGAATTGTATTACGTCATTGTATTTGTTATTTGGCAGCCTGTGTGTCCAAGTACACATTTCCAAAGCAAAAACAGAGCCATCCCAGATTTAAATGATTATTGTTACTTACACTGCAAACTTAATCTGGCCTTTTCCAGGTTACAAAACATGAAAGGCAGAGCTCAAATTGTTTCCACTACTATCTCTTTCTATTTTCTTATAAGCCTGATCTTAACCCGCTCATGCACATGTGAGCCTGTAGGCTTCATGGATGCTAGAAATGTCATTATTTTTTACTGTTGTTTCCTCCACAAAGATGATTTAATTTCCCATAGCAAAGCACTGTGCTCAGGGTGAAACGCCAGCTCCATGTAACCAAGGGGACACGTAGTTAAACAGTGATGAGGTTTAAAACGCTAATGTTGGATCGCTGTTTAATAGGAATGAGCTGCAGGGAGACAGGAGAAACTGCTTGGAGCAGGGCTGCAGGCTAAAACTCTCCTTTATGGCTATAGGAGTCCGGCAATCGCTCTCAAAGGAAAGTACTGGACAGGATACGTCAGCCTGACATCAACCCCTCTGTAGACCCCTAAAGGATGTAAGATAAGATAATCCTTTATTAATCTCACAACGGAGAAATTCACTTGTACAATCGGCATTCAATAAGATCACTCAGAACAACAAAACAGAAAAACAAACAAGAAATGTGCAAACAGTTAAACAGTTGAAAAAGAAAGAGGTATCTTAATAAGTAAAAGCAAAAATCTTAAGGGGTGGAATTTTAACAATAAGGAAATAAGAATAAACATGCGGAAATATGAACACGACGAGGCTGCTCTCTTTTGTGCTATATATATATATATATATATATATATATATATATATATATAATATTATATACTATGTATAATATAATATACTGTGAAATATGGAGGTGGTTCATATTTGCTCACAGCATGTGAACATATCAGTGGCACTGATCGTTAGTTTGAATTATTGTGCAAGAAAATCCAAATCCAACAACCAAAGTAAGTTGAAACCTGTGTGAACGCAGCAACATACGACTCCAGGCATGTTTTGTTTGGAAAACGAATGATGATTTTCCTGATGGTGTTGAAACGTGTCGTCTGCCTGACCGGCGGAGAGCCTGTGTTTGTTTGCAGAGGGCTGTAGATTGAGGGCAGCGCAGAGAGCGCTGAATCACGGGAGGCTGTCCCAAGGCTAAACATCGCTAACGGAGCATTCACTCCACAGCCGCACCACCGCCTGTTCCCCGCTCCCCCGCACCCCGCCCACCTCCTCTGGAGTGTGGACGTCTTAACTAAATCCTCCACACAAACGCGAGAAGACAGATCCAACCAAGCATCTGCCTCCAAATACCGGCGTTTAGCCCCGGCCGCTCCCCCCTCGGCCCGCGGAGGAGCAGCTGAGCAGGGAGCGCGCTCCTGAAATATTGATGAACTAGCAAAGCAGTGCTGGGCTAATGGCCGGCCTTTAGCATTTGCTGACAGGTCATTATAAGGTGTTTTTCTGTGCCTCTGATTGCCGGATCTCCCTCTTCCCTCATCTGTTTCTGCTCTGTCTGTTACTTAACATCTACAGTACAGTAATTATGAACAGCAGCTGTCAGAGGCACTGAGGCGCGCGGCTGCCGTTTGCACACAAATCAGCATCATCACTGCGGGCGCACGGAGAGGTGGAGGAGCTGCCTCCAATACAGGAGGTGAGAACTATTAGGCATCTGAGTGCAGGACTGGCTGCACCATCGGGAGTTTGCATAACTGTCTCCTCAACATTTTAATTGGGTTCTAAATATAAGACCCACATTGTACTTGTTGTGAGAATGTGCATCATGACCAACGTGACCCTCACTCTCCCACTGAATCATCTGTTTTCATGCCTTTGTTTTCTTCCCACATGGCAGGTGCAAATTCCAAAATGACAGCCATCTCTTTTGGCCTCCAATGACAAACTGTTTTCCCCAGAACATCATTTTAAACAGAACCCAGTCTGGGGCTCAGAGTTTTTTTCTCATCAGATTAATTGCATGCAGGACATTTAAAGAGTGTTGTACAATCCTGCATTCATAATGTACGTCTTTGGTTGTAAAAGATAGTCACTCTACAACAAGAAACAGATTTGATTACACTTTGGAGCAAACTTTCAAAATAGCTGCTGCACTGAATCAATCTTTTGCTACTGTTCTGCTTTTGAAGGACAAGACCACAGGAACTATCTGATCTAAAAGCTTTTAGTCAAAAATGGAGGACATTCATGTCACGCTCCTGGTTGTGAAAGCACTCCGTGTCCACTTGTATGGAATGCAAATGCACACAGGTCACATTTCACTCTGTGCTGCTCGTCCCGACTTATGTTTAGTCAAAGCAATAGCAGACTTGCTTACATTGTACTGATGGAGTCAGGCAGTGAACCACTCACTGGGAGATGGATTTGGATCTTTTTCTACCAACTTCTGTAGTCGAGCCCCGAGTGGTTAAACAATCCACAAGTGCTTTTTCTGTTTGGATAGATTCCTCAAGAACTCGGCAAAGACAGAGAGATTATGTTCAAATGCATCTGCCTTTTCATGTGAAATCAAACCAAGCCCTGCAGACATGTCTCCACAATTTCACAACTTTATACATTTTAACGCTGAGAAAAGAGACATTGTAGTATTTGGTCAAGCTGAGCGTGTTTTCACCTGCGTGACCACCACCTTCTGACGGTCGTCCATTTGCAAAGAATCTTTTTCCAGCGGAGACCTTTAGGAAAGGTCAAGCCCTATATGCCACCAAGCAAAGCTGAAAGAGTGGTTCATGCATTCATAACATGGACTACTGTCCAGCCGTGATGTGAGTAATTATATTATGGCCTTGACCAGCCCATTCACAGACTAGAGATAGTCCAGAATACGAGCACATTACTCCTCTCCACTGACTCGTTTTAAATCTCTCCCTGATCTGGCAGCTTCATATTGAAGTTGTTTTTGCACACTCCGGGCAGAACACTGAGGTCTGTTAGACTTCAGCCCATGGTCCAGTCGCCGGTCCTAAACTGTCTGGAAGTCTCTGTTGAAAACACACCTCTGCACTTTGGCTTTTAATTCAAGCGGAGCTGGACATTTTCATTAAGATGTAGATGTATCCTTCTAACTTTTTGTATTTTTTACATTGTTTTTTGGGTTATTTAATATGTTTTTGTGTGTTCAATATGGAAGGCACTTTGGGGCAGTACTCTGCTTTTCAAAGTGCTATACAAATAAACTTGACCTTGACCTTACAAAGACAGTTCTGTATTCCATCGCCCCATACCTGTCACTGCAGCACTATCCAAAAGTTCAGCAAAAGTTGTACACACCATCTGTTCCAAATTTGCATCCAATTATTTCTCTGGTTAGAAAACGAAGTGTGCACACGTGGCTGCTGAATTCTCTGTAACACAATTCAAATAAACATGCAACATCAGAACTCCCTGGCACCCGTCTGTGAGTGAACCAAAATATCGCAAAATAACAAAGTCCCCAGCAGTGTGTGCTGTTTAAACAGCAGAGCACAGCTGAACTCAAACAATGCTGAGATTACGACTGCCCTCCGAGACTCAACAAGCAATTACAAATCAGCAAATAATCATTATACAGTCTGGCCCCACAGCTCATAAATACAAGCACAATAATATCACACTTATAAATATGTACAGGCCCGAGACTGTGGGTAAACAGCGTGGACATATATATATACTGTATATATGTATATGTTTTGGACAGCACTGATGTTGATCGTCCCCATCCGATTCTCCTCTCAGCATCATGTCCTTTATCACTACATCCACAACAGTCCTCTGTGGTCATGTTCAAATGCACAACTGACGTCACTCTCTTCCTACATCTCAGACCCCGGCCCCGATCAATCCGGTCCAAAAGAGCAAAAGAGTGCCAGAGCAGCGCCTTGGGACATTTTGTACTTTTAGAAAAAAGCACATGTGTCACGATGGAAATACCTCTAGTTCTAGTTGTATGAAGGGATTCACTGATTCGATACTGTTTTCGGATATCAGATATTGGGTATCAATTCCAAATACCCGATACTGAACCAATACTATTTTGCCTCTCAACATTTTAAAAATACAACTTTCAATAACTAAATCAGAGTAAATATGGACATGCAGCACCTCATGAAGCTCTGAATCTGAAGATACAAACAGACCTACGACACATTTTGATCGCCGCGCAGAATTCTACCACTAGGAGCAGCATGCTAATGCTAATGGCAACATATCAAGGTTGGGACATAAACTCTGACTCTGTTAGAATAACTGCTATAACATATTTTCTAATGATCACATTATTTGATCTCAGTTGTTTATATGAAAGCCCAGGAAAGTCCAGTAATCCTTGTTTGATGTGTTTCCTTTACAGTTTACCAATAGATATAATTGATAATTAATATGTAACATCTTGTTCACAAGAAAAGACTTTACACACACCACCCACTTTGTCCCTCACAGCAGCCACTTTGAACAAAATCTGTTGGTATCGGTTTGTATCAAGCCCCCAGTATCGGTATCGGAAGCAAAAAAGCTGGACTGGGGCATCTGTAGTTGTATGTAGTTATACAGAGTGCCAGCAGGGGAGCGTATTTCTTCCTCTTTTGCTGCAGTGGCCTGAACAGCAGAACAAACGATAAAGCCTTGGAAACTATGTCTCACAAAGAAGAGATTCTGACGATGAACCGTGTGGGGACCGTAGTATGAGCGGAGTGTGGGCTGGCGTTTTGAGAAGAGCGATGAGCTCAGGATTACCGTACAGAATATGACACATTTAGCATGTGCCCGGCCCGTCGCTCCTGTCACCACCTGCTCCCGATTATTTGTAAGTGCGTAGTCAGCTCACGAACATCTTCCACGTGGATAAGCCCTGAGCGCCACAGCCGTGTGAGCTAATGGCTCTGATCACATCAAACAAGTGCTTAATCCTGGACGCTGCCTTCGATGGCGGCTTTATTCACAGGACAGAGTGGTGTCACAAGTCAGCAGGTTTCTTTACATCTGGGCCGCTGATGGGAATGGAACGTTGCACTCGGTGCTTATCGATTCAAACATGAGAAAAATGGACCGGAGCGTTTTGTGCATAAGGAGAATCCTCCAGCTCCAACAGGGCAGATCTTTCAGACTTTTCTTTAAGGTAGATATTATCATGCACCTTTTTACCATGTTGCATTGTTGTTTCCTCAACACAATCAGATCTGGAGTATTTTGAGGTGGACAGGGGAAGGGGAAGAAATGAAATGTAGAGACATCAATATTATGGATTTAAATGAGGGGAAAATGTGTTGCAAGTTTTCTGATATTTTATGTTTTCATTTCATTTAACAATAACATTAATAATAAATAATAACATTGCTGATGTTTTCAGCAACTGAATAATGGAGAGACCCAGGTGTAAAGGCATGGTTATATTGTGTTGATATAGTTACAAATATATATTTTACAGAGGGGATTTTGGATCTTGTTTAGTTTTTTTGTTTGTTTCAAAGCTCAATAAATCAGGCAGAGAATTAGATAAAGAAAAATCCCTCTGAAGAAAAACCTTCAAAATATTGTTCAGTCCAAAACTGTAAAGTGTGGAGTCTGTAGAGCGACGTAAGTGAAGATGTTGTTAAATAAAAATAAATAAAGCCTTTACATGATCCAAGTCTAGTTAAAACAAAATTAAACATGTGGATTAGATATATAGAGGGGCACTTTGACGATATTACAGTGCGGATGTCGAAGTACTCCAGGTGTTATTACGCCTCACAATATAGTGGCCTGTTTTATCCGATTAGAAAACCCACATGTTTAATTTTGTGTAACTAGACTTGGATCATGTAAAGGCTCACGTAACTGTATTTAAATATGGAAAACGTGGAACAGCCTGGTAGCTTCTAACTCACCCCAGTTTGGAGCTATACCTTTGCTGGGAGAGGCTAAATGCTAACAACATTTGCGTGACTGAGCACACGCACAAAGACCAGACAGTTACACATCAACTCGTCTAAGCTCAGGTTAGAACATATCTCCATATGGAAAAACAGTGTTCTGTTCCTTTAAAGAGTGGACTGAAAACAGTGGATTGTCGACGTTTTGTAACTCCTGGACATGTGTGTGGTTATCGCTGACTTTCTTTTTGCTGCTGCTATTTCCCTGAAAGGAAATGACCATATTTGGATTATAGCGGCATCTTGGTCGACTTCCGTGCTACACGTGGATACCAAACATGTAAATATTTGTGAATGAATAAGGGTGGGGAAAGCAGTCATTGCGACACAATGTTGTTGTAGTTGATATCTGGCTCTATAGTGACATAAAAGTATACATCGTAAAGCAGGGGTGCCCAAAGTGGGGCCCGCAACAATTCTGTTGGCCCGCCCCAGGGTGACCTACTTTTATGCTGCGTGTGGTTAATACTAATTCTCTTCCATTCATTCTCAATGGTAAATTTGGATGCAGTACAATTTTTGGCCACCAGTGTCAAATTGGGGGCCCTGTTTCACTCCTTTTGCAAAAGTTAAGGAAACACTGTTGTGCTGTCTTGGTGTTTATCACAGAGTGTTGTAGCATCAACTTTCCCAGTTTTCCAACTTTAATTGCAAAGGTCATTGACATCAACAAAGGTACATGTTAAAAATTGACATAAAATAATTTATGCTGAACTGACACTTTCAAAATGATCTAATGTAGCATTTTCTTTGAGTTAACACATGAATAGGTAAAGTCACTGTTGGTGCTGAAGATTTTTTTTAAATTTTGCACTATATTGCTACAATAGTTGATTTTGTTCTACTAAAACTAGGCTAGGCCAGAGTTAACATTTGTTGTAATATAGCATGTTATTTGCGTAGATGCAAATGTATAGGCTATCAAAAAATAAAATAAAGTAACTATTATTATTTGCAGTTATATGTGTTTCATACTTGACCCACAGGCACCTTTTCATGTTGGCCCTCGGAGACAAAAGGTTTGGGCACCCCTGTCGTAAAGGGTCAGTTTAGTCTTTTTTATGGTCTTCCGTAAAAACTAAAACGATGTTATGATATTATTTACTGATCTGGGGGTTAGGGTCAGGGATTAGGGTTAGGATCAGGGATTAGGGTCAGGGATTAGGGTCAGGGATTAGGGTTAGGGTCAGGGATTAGGGTTAGGATCAGGGGTTAGGGTCAGGGATTAGGGTTAGGGTCAGGGATTAGGGTGAGGATCAGGGGTTAGGGTCAGGGATTAGGGTTAGGGTCAGGGATTAGGGTTAGGGTTAGGGTCTGGGATTCAGGTTATGATTAGGAATGGCAAATGTGATGTAAGTTGTGTTTCACTCACACAGGTGTCACACATAGTTTTAGAAACTAGAAGGTCATGGCTTCCAAATGAGGCGTCACACTGGCATTGGCTGTAAACTCTCCACTGAATGGGCTTTGAGATTTGGATATGCATTCTGGATATATATTAGGGAGAAAAATGTCAACATTGACCACTGCTTAAAACAAAATTCAATTTGTATGGCCATTGTGTGAGACAGTGATCAAGATATTTTTTTGTTTTTTTTTCTCACCTGAAAGAACATAATCCCCCGGTTTTAAGCAAAAGCATGCTTTTTCAAAGGCAGACACTGGCATTGTGCTGTAGTGCGTCGCTTTAACGCCATCGTCGCTGAATGAAGTCATCTTTGTGAAATAGAACATGTTCCCACACATTTAGATTAGCTGTCACTTTGAGTTGAAGGAGAGTGGATGATTTCTTCTACAGCCAGTGTTCTTTGATAACATTGGATTCCATTGCAGAGAGTAATTGGAGCGTGCTGTTCCCCTGCGTCTGCCTCCACAGCTGGTTACAGAGATCACACCCGCGCTGATGAAAGCCGCATTCCTGCTTCTCTGCGCCGCGCTTCTGCCACTCTCCATGTCATTACCATCATTTCTATATTATTACACTTTTAGGCACTGGGCTGTCTGCATCGTATTACCATCCGATTACTACGCTGTACAGAAAAGTACTACCAATTACTTTACCACCAAAAAAGTCTTGACTGGTCTCTGTTGTTTGCCCGTGTCTCAGGTTCATTCAGTGTCTAAGTGTCGGCTAAAGGCTCCCGCACGCTTGTCCATCTAAACCGTGCCTAACCCCTCTATATATATATATATATATATATGTTTGTTTGTGTACTATGAATATATTTATTACTCACAAATAAAGTATAGCCAAAATCACTTCTTTTTTTTTTTCACAGCAAATTGTTCTGTAGAAGTGAAAAACGGAACTTGTTGCTAACATTAGCATCTGTAGAATGAGTGTAGCATTAGCTTCCTGGTTAGCATTGTTCGTTTTGATAGTTGACTGAGTTAAATCATTCACTTCTATTCATAGTACACAATAGTACACAATATAACATTTGTTTCCTACTTTCAAACAGTATTTCTGTACTTTTTGACACCATATGACCAATATTTATTGAACATGGGACAGTGATACAGTGAATGCTAACCACTGAGCCCTGGGAATGAAGAGAAAACAAAGCTAATATGGCTAAACAACACAACGTTTCAAAGAAATGACCTGATCCTCACGGAGATACGAGACTTAGAAGGAATAAACCAGTCACTAACAATGAGTGTGTCACATTCTACCGTTGAATCATCACATTTTGCATTGGTGGCATTGGGGTTAACCCCTATGCCACCAATGCAAGTGAGTCAGAATGCGGGCGTTCTGCTCTCCCAAAATGTCATCTGTTGGGCGGGGGAGCGACTGAATTTTGCATTGCATTATGGGTAACATTTGACTTTGCAACTGACTGAGCGTTTTCGTTCTCCTTGCTTCATCTTCTAAAAAAGGAATACAATTCTGTTGCTGATATTTTATGATCCAGACTTTGATTGTTCCGACTCCCTACATTTGGGGCTCGCACGTCCGCCTCCCCGTCTCCCTTCACACTGCCCCGCTTAACAGTCTCCCGCCCGGCTCGGAGCCTCGAAGGCCGGGCGGGATAGCTAACCGCTGCCCCTGGTGTCTGTGAGCTGTCCCTGTAAGACTATAGTAAAAAGCAGCCATTTAATAAGCACTGACAGCCTCTCTCTGCCCAATACAACTTTATCGAGTCTGTGTTTTCAATATGAGAACATCAGCCATGTCAAAAAATAAGTCCGTAGCCGAGTGGTTAGCACGTGTAGCTAACTAGCTCCTTAGCAGCGCATAGCTCTGGTGAAAACAAGTATTATGCACTAATAACGTGAATAAGATAAGATAAGATAAGATAAGATAATCCTTTATTGATCTCACGAAGGAGAAATTCACTTGTTACAGTCGGCGTTCAAGAAGATCACTCAGAGTTAAATAATAAACTGTAAATATGTAATATAATGTAATAAAGCTGTAACTTTATAAAGCAGCCTTTGAGATGATCACACACTGAGTCGGGCTTGATGCATTTGTGGTTTATTGGGACTTTTCATCAACAATGAGCTGTAGGCGATTGTAACAAGCTAACGGCACAAATAATAGTCCTTTATTCGGACATATGGGCTGGATATGATCTTAAATACTAGGGAGATCCTTGCGTAGATCGTGTGTATAGCTATAGTTGAAGATCCATAGGACATGGCAGGAACAAAGATAGTTAGAACCAAAACAGCAGTTCTTTTTCAGTCAAGAGCTCCTTCCTACGCTTTAGAACACATTCAAAATCACTCGCCCCTGACGTCTAAATCAATCAATGGATTTGTAAACCCCAATATCACAACAGGAGTTGCCTCACAGGGCTGCACCAAACATTAAGGTAATATAACAGAACAGAAAAGTCTCCATCGCGTTCGGTCTGAATGCAGTATGCAGCAACAGGAATTGCGCTCCGCAACAAACGGTGTCATTTTTTTTCTCACAGCGCCGCTCAGTGGATGAAGTTTTGGGAGAGAAGAACGCCTGAATTCTCTCTCTGTATGTCATCAACATTTAAATCAAAATAACCTCTTCATTGAATTGCTACTTCACTGAAGTAAACACTAAATACTAACTACAAAAGGATTAAAACCCGTCAGATGCACTTCACGTCTTGCTATAAAGTGGACTGCAGGCTCGATGAGCCAATTTTCCCCCTCTCCCCTGCATAATAAGAGAACCTTGGCCCAATGTTAGCAAGGTGGAAAGACGCACACAAAGGATATGCATGAAATTTTGCATTTTCAGAGACTCTTTATTCGATTTGTTCCTGTAAGCATTTGGGGTCACGCGGGCTACACAAAAAAAAAAAAAATCCCCTTGAAGTGCAGCAGAGTTCACCTCCAGTGAACCAAGTGTGAGTGTACCGTCACTCCCCGAGAACACCAGGGGCCACTTGACCACCTCCCACCCGCCCAGAGCCATGCGGAGCCCGGCTGCAGACGCTGCCCTCCTCCGCAGACCTCACGGAGCGTGGAGGAAAGTGTTGTTGATATAAAGACATCCGAGGGATTCAGAGGCCAGGGGTCAGGGCAGCGTGATTGATTGCATCAACACTGGGGTCAGGCAGACGTGACCCGACAAAGAAACACTTTTAAAATGCATTCACAGAGAGCCGCCGGCTCTCCATGGATTAGACTGGAGTTATCGGAGGAAAACCCTCTGGTCGCCTCTTATTTTTCAGCATATGCTTCAACAAACAAGGCCCTTGAGTGTGTGGGACATTCCATCTATCAGATCCCAAGATCCCAACCAAGCTGGACAACATGTTTGAAAAGAATAACAAAATACATATATGATCAAACTTTTAATAGCATTTAATTTTCAGGTTTTGGGCATGTTTGGTCTCTTAAAGGAACAGGCCACTGTTTTTTCATACTGAGATATGTTCTTCCCTGAGCTTAGACGAGTTGATGTGTACCTGTCTGGTCTTTGTGCATGCCCTCAGTCCCGCAAAACAACCAAAGATGTTGTTGGCATTTGGCGTCTAAGCTCAGGTAAGAACATATCTTTCAGTATGGAAAAATGGTGGCCTGTTCCTTTAACACTGGGAACAAACAAAAAAACCTTCTGAATGAGAATTGTTTTATTGCCATTGTTATGAACAGGTTCAGAACCAGTCATTTGTTTCGGTTCAATAGTTAGACATGAAACATAAAACAATAGATGGATTTCATGAATAAAAGGCACTATAGCTGTTTGTTTTGTCCTTTGTGGGAAGACACACTGCATCTAATTATGAAGCAATTGTATCAATTTCATGAACCTGCAGACGAGTTTTCCAGCATTTCTGTGAAAGTGACCCTGAAAAGTGACTACAGGTTGTGAAACCTCGTCCCTGCGAAGAAACGGGATGCTAAAAATGTGTTCGGAAAAGTTAGGAATGAGTTTAGATGCATCACTTTTATTTTATTGTTTGTAATCTCAAACATCAGGTATAGGGCCTTTAACTATCCTAATCCTAGCTCTTGTTTTGTCCCTTTATTTCCCAGTATGTCAGTATGCCCAGTATATGCCGTATGAAAAGTGAAGAAATAAGCATTGAGTTTCCCTTATTGTTTATGTTATGTTATATATATAGACAGGAATTATATACAGTATGTATATATATATATATATATATATATATATATATGTATATATACATACTGTACTATATATACTGTATATAATTCCTGTCTGATGGGTTAGATACAATAAGATATCCTACATTCTTTGTAAAATGCCAACAAAATATACCCATACATTAATCCGAGTCTATCTATTATTCAGATCAAAAATATATAGGTGATTGTTTTCTTTCTCTCAGTGCCCTAATCCTTGACCCATGTCTCCACATCCTCAAGCCCCCGTTTAGACCAAGAACACTGGACCATAAAGTAAGAGTATTTAAGCAGTACTGCAGGGCTAGCGAGTATGTGCCTCGCTCGCCGACTTTAGCGTAAATCCTGGCTCAGACGTTCGCTGCTGTCCGGTCCTTGTTGTTGAGCGCTTAAGGGTCAACAGTAGTAATGATAGTGGTGCACGAGTGGCTGTGAAGTGAGGCTTGAAATGGTAAAACAGCGCTCTAAAAGTCTGCCATAATTCATGACTATTGCAGGGAGAAGGAGCGCGAGAGCGAGGGAGAGAGGGACGTTTGGGCTGGTAACAGTCATGATAATTCACTCTGAAGCCGGGGATCCAGATTAAGTCGAGCTGAAATGTCAAGGAGAGCACACGGCGCTGTACTGCGGACTGCGCACGCCGGGGCCGGGGTCTAAACGCAGCTCGTCAGCCCCAGCTCAGCCCACTCCCTGTGGGTGCTCTGACATACAGCACCACAGACAGGTAGGACTGCAGGCAGGTTATATAAGCCTGGAGTGGGGAGCGCAGAGCAACACTCGGCATACGGCAGCGGGGAACATGAGGAGATGACAGCGGGTGACGTTATCTGTGGAGAGGTTACAACTCAGAACAGGCGGCGACAAATGTGCACACACCTCAGTGTCATTCATGAAGCTACACGCTAACTAAAGATGCACCGATCCAGCCTTTCTGCGTCCGATACCGATTCGGAGGTTTGAGTATCTGCAGATAACAAGACTGCTGTGAGTGAAAAAGTGAATGGTCCTCTTTTCTCCAGTGAGATCAATAAAGTATTTTCTTTTCTTGCAAATGTAACAAATAAATGATCAATTATACCTATAATAAACTGTGATGGAGAAAACAAACAAAGCCTGGACTTTTCCACTCAAATAAACTCGACAGGCTTTATGTTACATTAAGAAAGTGAGCTGATTATTACAACTTGTGCATAACCAATATGTTATATCAGTTATTCTTTAATAGCATTTCATAAACCAAAACACTAACACTTGGCCGCTCCAGCAGAGGCCAATTAGACTTTACTTACTTTAGGAATTCAATATCATGGCGACGCATAAACAAGCAGCAACCTCCCTCTCTACTGATACAGCTGACTTTTGTTTTTGCCTTTTTCTTCTGTCGTTTCTGTGTTCCACATTGTTTTACTGGATACCTTTGCACGTCTTTGCCATGTTTTTGTGGAGGTTCAATGGATTCAAAATAAAAGCTAGCTTATGAGCTGAAGACATTTGAGAAAACTACAAATGTCTGAAACACTGAAGAGGCGCCGAGAGCCGCCCACACCTGCAGCACAGTGGAGGCGTCACAAGAGCAGCTACAGGAAACAAAAAAGGGACAAACAAGGAGGTATCCAGAAGATGATGAAAGACTGTTGTGGAGCGGAGGGAGCTGCGCAGGAGGAAGAGGACGGAGGATGAGGCCAATGGCGATGTTATGAAGAACAGCCGTTTCCTCCGTCATAAGGAGCACTTCGACTTTACTGCTCAGACGTCCAAGTGCTCCTAAGGTATTATTACGCCATACAATATAGTTCCCCTTTTTATCTGCTTCGACATGTTTCATTTTGTGTGACTTTACTTGGATCGTGTAAACTCTCACGCTAACCATCCATCCATCCATCCATCCATCAATCCATTGCAAGGAGCTTGCACTGTCCTTCTCCAGGTTCAGCGCTTCAAAACGGTGAAAGTTGTATTTTTAATTCCTCCATCTTTCAGTTTTTCAGGGGGCCAAGAGTTGAGATAACATGAGCGTGCGCCGGTAACTGTTTTGGCCTCTTCCCCAGACCCGTCACATCAATAAGACTTTGCAGGGAGTTTAATCCCAGGGAACTGACCACCTTCGGGACCACTGCCCTCCACTGTTTTCAAATAAACGTGTTCACTTAGTCTGACGGTGATCAATGATTCAGTGCGTGCTTGTTTCGTTTAGCTGAGCACTTGTTTTGGGAGGAAGACTGCAATGCCTCGTGTTACCTATTTCGGTGCAGCCCCAGCCCGTCGTGACGAGCAGACATGCCCGGCTCATGTTCCAACACGTGTACTGTCAGAAGCGCTTCCATCTGGGGCAGCGCGAGGCCCGTCCCGCTGCAAGGAGCGGAAGCAGCGCGAGTCAACGGCGGCGCGTTTGGGAGTGAGCCCCATGTGCTGTATCTGGGTCATACGCGCCGGGTCTCTCCTTTTCCCGCGGACTGCCCTGCACTTTCCGGGCGCACGCTAATGGCTGTCCATGAAAGTTTAACCGGCCCGAATGGCTCAATAATTTAATAATTACCTCTCAGCCGATGGACAGCGCTGTCTTGGCCGCGCCCTCCCGCCCGTCTTGGGTTTCTCTCATCGAGGCGGAAACAGATCACCGCATCGGGAAAGTAACCCAATCTTCAGACTTCTGTGGCTATTTAAAGGCAGATCTAAGCAGCACTTTTCTGAAACAGGAGCAACGGCAAAACAACGGGATACATTTGAATGATTTGTTTTATTCTCTGTGTCACCTGCTACTATTATAGAAGGAATTATAGACAGAGTGTTTGTGAGTGTGAGAAAGTCATTTTGGAACATATTTTAAACAAGGGCGTCATGTTTTTTTCCCTTGGTATTTGGTGATAATATCAAAGGTGTCTTTTTCACATAGCGCTGTTTGTTTGTTTTTACTGTATTCATCTTATTTGCATACTGTAGATACACTATTTTACATAAACGCAGACTGGGCCACCAATGTTGTTGCTGTTGTTTGTCATGCGCCTCTGTCGTTTGAATGATAGGTCACAATGATCCAGCCTTTCTGCCTTTGGCTGTTGGCCAATCAGAAGTCACTCCAGGAGAATCATGTTTGTCTGCTCTGCAGTGACCAACCAGCTGAAATAGTCCTCCAATAGTCTTCTAAAAAAGAGCTTAAACTGTGATTAAAATGTAATCAATCTTTTAGGACCTGATTAACTGTTATGGATTGGGGAACTTTTATAATGCAGGGGCGGTTGTAAGTTGTGTACAGTATATAGTCTATGTCCTGTTGGTTGTCTTCAATGTACAGATGGAAAGTATCCCATGGCTCAATCTGCCCCATTTACTCCAAGTAACTGTTCATTAATGTTCACTGTCCCCGCCTGATAAACAAATGTGTTAAGTAAAATTATAAACAAACATGTGCGTCTCTGTGCAAACTGCAAACGAGGAACAAACGAGTGTCTCACGACTCGTGGGTCGGATTGTGTCAGGGAATTATCATTTCATGGCGGAGCGGGTTAGGGCGGTCCAAACAATCCCATCGCCTCCACTCCTGGCTGTATCATTGTTTTAAGACATGTGTAATTGCAACATCTTTACCACTCACTACATTCACCCAAAGCCTCTTTGCTTCTGGCAGACTTGTATCTTGTTTTAGAAGTTTGTTTGCAGCTCAGTGCTCAATGTATGAAAAATAAAACATAGGCTACATGTAAACTTCACAAATTCAATCACAGTATCTGTCAGAGAAGTTAGGTTAGGTTTTGTGCGTAAGTGCCGCCCTAATAAGCACATTATATATTTGTGAGACTCTTCACATTCTTATAACTAAATCACTTACACTCTTCTTTAGTCGTATTTAGTATCAAGGACTTCAACTGTATGAGCCGCCTTTGAGAAAGAACAATAAAGAAAAGCAGACTCCGTAAGTCTCCTTGGTTACATTTTCAAAGGTTCACTTCTCCATTGGGAAGAAAAAAGAAATCTGATATATCAGATAGAAAAAGTTCACTTTTCCACCTCTAACTGTTCTATATACATATAGAAGGCTATATATGCAGTATATATAGTAAGCATGTACCTTATATATATACTAAATGTGGTCACTAAATGTGGTCTGATCTTCATCAAAATCACAGAAATAATTAAAAAGTGCTTAAAGAAGAACTTTACTTAGTTCTTCTAATACCACCCAAACATTACAAGGACCATTGTTAAGACATTTAAAAACCATTATAAGAACTTTCAAGTTGATCCCGAAACACACGGAGAGCCAATGCAGTGTGTGGTCCCGCCTCCTGGACTTCGTCAGGACACGAGCTGCTGAATTTTGTAAAAGTTGTAAACCTGAGATTCTCTTTTTGGGAAGACCAGAAAGCAGGGCATTACAGTAATGTCGTTTATTTTCAGAAGAGGAGGACCTCACCGACTCAGAGGTTAAACATGGACCCTTTTGTTTTGAGATGAGCCATGTGTAACTCTCAGAATGGCCCAGGGACATGAGAAAACTGCAGGGCTCATGTGCAGCGCACCCATGAGGACGTTTATGGGTCACACTTACATTTGCAGAGAAACACTTTAAAGTCATTTATCTCATTGAAGATGGCGCTTTTCCCACGGCCGCCCAGCTCAAAGACCTGTCCTCACCTTTGTTAGCTCATTACTGTGTTGGTCTGTGGGACTGTGCCTCAGTCAGGCCCGTTCTGACTGGGCTTTGGTTTAATCTCCACTCTCTCCATGAGCGCTCGTCATAATTCCACATTAGTGCAGTGGTGTCGGTGGCTCCAGCCTGGGACTGGGCTCTGGGGGGTTCATTAGACTGGGCCTGCACTTGCTTTAGCGTATTTCATTACATAACTACTACACGTCTAACTGTATATTCCTGTTCCTGTGTTGATGTTGTTGCTGTGTGCTTCAATATTGATTTTTTTTTGCCAAGGAAATATGAATTTGTCCACAAATGATAAAATAGTTCCTGCTGAAGTATTTATTTCTGCTGACAGTAAACCCAACCTTAGCACACACCGTTAGCACAACATTTGAATTCTTACAGATGTTCACCACCTATTAAAAAGCTTCTTCAAAAACTACACAAGAGCCAACATTTTAGCAACTCACATTTCAACAAACTCAACCACACATTTAAACCTGGCTCTGTCCATTATTTTGGTTTCAGCTCTGTAAAAGCGTTCACAAAGACTTGGATGGCAGCGTTTGGAGATCTGACAAATTCATCCATTACACCCGTCATTAGGCACACACCGGAGTGTCTTGGCGAGAGGGCTTTGAGGATCCTGCTCCGACAGGAAAATGCCGGCATGTGATCCGTCTGACAGCTCTGCTCTGCTGCAGAGAGAGTGAGGACGATGGTGACGGCAACTCCAGACCTAACAGGAACTTTATGTAACTGTACTGTTGGCTCTGCTTTCATTTCATTTTGTACCCAATGCCAACTGGTACATGTAAACCAATGGAAGTGGCTAAGCTAAGCTACATATAGGAATGAATGGGCCGCTAGGCTAACGTTTGTCACACTCGCCACTTCTAAAATCAAAACTCCAGCTCCTTTGTCAGAAGTCGTATCCCAAATATCAAACAGATGCATTTAGTTTGAGAACCTTATCCAGGGTTTTAGAGAAGCTCTTTAGCTCGAGGAATCTCTGCACACTGGCTGCTCTGTGCTAAACATGCACCAGAGGAAATGACAGATAGCATCGATGCCTGCTCAAACAGTCTAGCATGGATAATAGAAATGATGATATTTTGTCCAGTTAATGTGTCAATTCAGTGACACCAGTGATGTGTAGTCAGGGCTGCCACACACTGAAAGCTTTCTTTGGTTCTCCCTCCCCGACATGTGAGAGTTTCTCCTGCGTCAGATCAGCCCTCGAGAGACGCTTATTGTCTTGCTTATTCTTTGTAATCTAGCATAAGCCACAGTGAACCCTGATCTGCCTGAGCAAACCTCAAAGTCCTGACGGTGCGCAGTTACCGGAGAGAGTTCTCCAAAGTGAGGTGCCCACACAGTGCCCGGCGCTGGCGAGGCCTCAGCGCCTTATTTACGGTGACCACAGTCTTCTACTGGAGAGCTGCTGCGCTAAGCTCTGTGCGATGGCTCCGTGCCAGCCCCGAGGACAACACTCAGAATCAGGCTCGGGATTAACACGGAGGAGCCCAAAAACAGGCTGAGCAGCTGACTGAAGAGCGAGGGCACCAGGGAACAGCTCTCCCCAGGAGGAACAGGAGGGTCCTGGGACAGCGGGGCTGAGAGGGAGGCCAGGTGTGCACCTTTCACCAGTAATTAAGAAACACGGCCCAGGGGAGAGGAAAAGGAAAGAGGGAGGCAGTAAATAGAGAGAACGGAGTGAGAGGTGAGGGATGTGACATGTGGAAAAGACAGAAAGAGAGAGGAGGAAAAACTTGCAAATGAAGTCATGACATGCCAACAAATAGCAGGGAGCATATTTCCAGCTTGCCCTTGCCAACCTGTCTTGGTAAATGTTGTGTTCATCACAGCACCCCGGCTTTACTAACATACAGAGGAAGTGAAAGCTTGGATACACTGTTCTACACTGCTGCCTGAACATTTTTTCACACAAATATTCTCAGTCACAGGAATCAGGGATACATGTCGGTTCTGGTTTTTTTTGAGCTTTTCACATATTCTTAAAGTGTGGTCTCCAAGCTTTCCAACAATGTGTAACACAAAATCTGATCATATTTGGAGACGAAGCGGCAATTTGAATTAAACAACTCAAAAAAGCCCAAAGGGCAGAAAAAGGCCTCCAACGTTTTGGCCAGTTCTCACCTCTCTCTGCTGCTGCCCGAGTGACAATAGGGCTCATTTACATCTCATTTCGGTAAACCATGCCCGCTCCCCCCATAAACCACAGGGGGGAGAAAAGGTAAAAAGCAAGAAAAATGTGCCATCAAAGAAAGAAAGAAAAATGTTTGCAAACAGGTAATATATAAATAAATATTTCTTGCATAAATCCACTTCCCATAGAGCCGACCTCTACAGCAACTAGCAACACAATGACAACTAGCAACACTATCCCAACACACACACATTTGACCAGAGGGAAAGAAGAACACACACACGGTCACACAAACAAATCCAACCCACTGAACACACCACGTTAGCTTACAGCACAACAATGGCCTCATCACAAAGCAAACAGACACCATGGCTCAGCGGCCACCAGCCAAAATGCACACACTTTCACTCACCCGTCTGAAGTAGCCTTTGCCTGCCTTCTGCTCAGCAAACTCGGTCACTATTGTGATCCAATCCATTTTCCTCACTTAGTTATTTTCAATGTAGAGTTATGCAAACACGCTCTGAGGGTGAGTCGGGAAACGTATTGGTCAGCAGGGGGCGCTGTACATGTTTACAGCCAGGGCATCATCAGTCACACTGGAAAAGTTAGTCTGGAAAAGTTCATTAGTTTCACACAAAAAAACAACTTCTGTAGTAGTATTCCAGCGTTAGCATTCGGCTATTCAGAGCATTAGCAACAGCAGCCGTCCTCCGTGAGACACACGGGGAAGTGTTGCATAATCATGAAGCCACGCCCCCACGGCGTGCACTACTTCTCCGACTTTTTCACCCTGAGATTTCACGCTTTTAAATGCACCAATACTGTTATCTAAAACATGGTGAGGCTTCTTTCTCGATTTGTGGGAAGCTGAATCAGCCGACTTGTGTCCCTGGTTCTCACGCGGGGGCACATTTCTTCACATTGGAGATGAACCCGATATTATACATTTGCAGATCTTCCACACATTATTGTTCTGCTTCCAAGTTCTAGACAACAAATATTTGAGTATTGGCATCGGTATTGAAAACGTATCGTAAAAATGTAACGGCACCCAGGCCTAGGCCCGGATCACGGACGTGGACGATGAAGTTCCCCTGCCTAAACCTTGGGCAGCCGGACCACCGTCATCAACCCCAGCTCCCCGACCACTCCCTCTCTGAAAGCGCTCTCACCACACTGCGCTGCTCCCTGTGATTTCCGGCAGACGCATGCATTTTTCAAAAGCGCACCTCTTCCTGAACTCGTCTCCAATTAGACTTGTTTTCTGACAATCCCCACAGCAACTTCACTTCCCCCTCTCTCTCTGGCACTTCTACTGTTCCACGCTCACGTATCTCTCCCCCTCTTTTCTCGTCTGTCACTCGTTTTCCTCTTTGCGGCGCTTTAATCTATCCGCTCCCTCTCTCCACCATCCCCCCCCCCTCTCCGTATGCCGCGAGGCCGGTCTGGAGCAGCGAGCCGCCTGCTGAATAGTCATGGAGGTGAGCTGGGGCTGGAGCTGAGGAGCGGGAGGGGAATGCTGAACACGGTGACCCTGCAGCTGCTGTGGGGAGAGCCAGGGCGTCTGTACTGGAGCCAGGCCACGTGGTTAAGGTGCTGCATGGGAAATTTACTCAAGTGCAATCAACAAAACCAGCTGCAAAAGTCTCATGGTGGCCTATTGAACACAACAAACAGGACAACATGTTATTATTAGATTACTCAAAAACTAAACAAGATCCAAAATTCCTGAATCTGAAGATAATCTTTATAACTATCATATCAACAGAATAAACCTGGTTTTGTCCATTATTCAGGTTTTGTCGCTAAAAATATCGGCACATTTGGTCATTTTTATTCACAGCATTGTGTCCAGAGATAATCTTGAAATGATAATCCATGCCTTTGTGTCTTAGAGACGGCTCGGACAGTTTATTCTCGTGTCTAAATAAAAAGGAGCCGTCTGGGCTTCAGCAGCTACAAAACTCTGCAGCGAGGTCACTGACTGGCACAGACAGAAGGACTCATATTACTCTCATTCTCCCAGTCACTTTTCGTTTCCATTTTAAAATCCTGGTGCTGACCTTCAGAGCTCCCTCCAACATTCGAGACTTGTTGTGTCCTTATACCCTTCAGGATCAGAACCTGCTCATGGTCTGTTGTAATCGTTTCAGAACCAGAGATCCCTCCTTCCAGACCGCCGCACTGACGCTCTGGAACAATCTTCCACCTGCCTTGCGCTTGTCTGATTCTCTTTAGGTTTTTTTCAGAGCAAACTGAAAACCTACTTGTTTCGAAAAGCGTTTTAATTCCTGTAGATTCCTGTAGATAAAGTAACAGGCCCCCGATTTTCCATACTGAGATATGTTCTTACCTGAGCTTAGATGAATTGATACGTACCTGTTTGGTCTTTGTGCCCTTGGAAGAGCTTGGTAGCTTCCAACTTCACCCCCGTTTGAAGCTATAGGAATACATTGAGAGAGGCCAAATGCTAACAACATCTTTGGTCGTTGTGCATGACTGAGGGCACACACAAAGACCAGACAGGAACGCATCAACTCATCAAAGCTCAGGTAAGAACATATCTCAATATGTAAAAATGGTGGCCTGTTCCTTTAATGGTTGTTTTGTGACAATTGAAAGGTGGTATAGAAATAAACGTGACTTCATAATTGTTTACATGAAAACATAAAAAGACAGAAAAATGTCTTTATAGTTCAGTTATCAGTAATGTTCAGCAGAAGTTTCAGTAGTATTTGTATTTGTACCTCCAGTGTCTGCGTACACTGTGAAGGAGAGTGACTGGGTGACTGGTTTGGGCCTAAATGAAGAATAGAACAGAAGCGTATAAGGTAGAAAAGCACTTCATGAGTTGAGACCATTTACTCACCTGCAGCGTCTGGCCTTAATAAAGAGCAGCATTAGCTAAACATTTAGCCACTCTCTTCTCATGCAGACTAAGGTGTGGGCGGGGCGTTAAACATGATTCCAGACGCTTGTATATGTCTCGGTTTACAAAGAGAAGACGTTAACGGGTTGTTGTGGCTTCTGAACAAAGCAGACCTGCGACTCTTTGTTTCAGTCTCTCCCTCCAGCCTGTAGATCTAGATCTCATGAGAACACAGATTTGCAGTAATAATTAGACAAATCAATCTCATGAATCAAGATCATCTTCTGTCATTTATCCATCGAGTCGTTTTCTTTGTGGCTGTTCCCTCAGTTCCTCATGGTAAATCGAGAAAAAGTACAATTTAGCACCTGGCGTATTCAAGCAGGCCTGTCGTGTCCAAAGCTTTTATGAAAAGGATATTTCAGTGTTTCTCATCTGCATCAGTTAATGAAACGCCTTTTCCCAGAATCCTTGTTCCTGAGCTCCGTTGTTTCGCCGACATGACTGTATTTTGTATATTTTTCAGAGCAGGCTGAGTTCTTGGGCAGCCTCTCCAGTGCTGCCCTGCCCTGCGAGGTCACGGTATCAATATTGCAGGAGTTTGGGGAAATCTGCACCAAACTAGTTTTTGTCCAACAGTGCATACATGAATTTGATTTGGATAGATAAAGCACGTTCTGCGAGTAAAGCCCGCACAGCCACCCACGTCACGCCGCAATATTCTTTGGGCCTTATCGATCGGGCGGCCGGCAGCCCTGGGACCGGGCGGCCCCCAGTGAATGGGACAAATTACCTGCAACACGGAGCAAATTAAACAGTCATTTGCTCTAAGCCCAAGGTAAGTCACGACAGCAGAGCCGCACTCCCAGCTGCTCTGTCTCTCCCTGCCTGCTCTGGGGGCTGATAAACAGGCCGGCGGAGGGTCTGAGCGGTATTTAGGGTGGCTAGTCCCAGGAGGATCTGGGATAAAGGCGCCGATCCTCCAGAATTGGTCACACCTCCTCCGACGGGACGTGCCGGGCTTAGGAATGAGACGAAGCTCCTCGCCAGTTTGAACGGAGCTGTTGTGAGCCGGCGCAGAGTCAATGTGGAGATCTTTAGCGAGTTTTCTCCCTTAGCATTTCAGTTTTGAGCAAACAAAAAGACCAAACTCTCCCTTTACGATGTTTATTTTATGATGTTTTGACGCTATCGAGCCGGAGATTTCCAGAATTTTTTTTTTTTTTCCCCATGCTTCTTCATTCTACATTGCATCATTCATTCACCCCATACTTCGTGGTGGTAAGCTACTATTGTAGCCATAGCTGCCCTGGGATAGACTGACGGAAGTGAGGCAACCAGGCTCTCTGGTGTCTCCCATCCCAGTACCGAGCAGGCCCTTCCTGCTGAGCTTCCAAGGTCTGATGGGATCAGGCAAAGCAAAGGCGGTATGGCCTTATACTACATGTTCCATGTACTACACACTGACATGTTTGGTATCCATGTGTAGCGAGATGATTCTGTAATCCAAATATGGTCATTTCCTTTGTGGGAGACAGCAGCGGCTAAAGGTGGGAGCAATACACACAGGGCACATGTGCGGACAAAGAGACTATAGACTCCACACTTTTTTCCCAGCTTGATTTATTGAACCACCCAAAAAACAAGGACCAATCAGATTATTTGTTTTTACAGATTTCTTCACTTATAATTAAGCTTGTTCAAAACTAAACAATATCAAAAATCCCCTCTGAAAAAGTATTTACAGCTAATATATCAACAAAATAAACCACACTCTGTCTATTACTGACCAGCCTCTTTTTAATGCATGAATGGTTTTATGAAAACATAAAATGACTTGTATGCGTTTTTCCCTCATATCCAGTCATGTTCAGCCAAAGTTTCAATAGATTTTTCTTTACCCTGTTCTTGCCTTAAATCAATCAGCCCAGTAGTTCTGTAATGGCGGGTCTGGAGATTCCTGAATGGTTTGATCTCCGTACAGGATCAATGTGGCGCGGTGAAGATAACACCGAGGCGTATCCTGCTCCTGTCACTCATGGTTATTCCAATCAGAGCCCCGAGTCCTGCCTCCGCACACATTCACGCCGCTATTTCTGACTCCGTAATAACAGTTGTCATTCAGACCACGCTCCCGCCTCGCTCCCCCCTCGCTCCCCTCACTCCTAAACTTTCCGCTGCCGTGCGCCGCCATTTCGGGAACTCTTTTCAATCGCTCAGGTCTCATTATGGCCGCGCTCCCCTAAGAAGTCCTGACAGCACACAGAGGACGGAGTATAATTAGACTTCACCTGTGAATATTTTCAACTGTGCAAGGTGAATTACGTCCAGTCATTTTAGGCTCTGCATCGGTCTCATCATAGTACTTACTGTATTGGCATTATGTTGATTCACTTAAGTACTGTACTGTGGACCTGCGTACATCACTTGAAAGGCGAATATAATCCTTGGAAAGTAATTATTTGGTGTCATATTTGGAAGCTTTGCGACGCTCACTCCAGAGCAGTAGGTGGCAGTGTGCGCGTGTGCTGCAAATACCACTGGCTCACGCAGGGAAGAAGGTTTATTCACGATGTGTCGTCATATAGGAGGATGTAGTATTTTCCAGTGCTCTGCTGTCGCCATTACTCTGTGATTTAGCTGAAATTGACTCAGAAATGCTAGAGGATTGTAACGAGCACAGTGGAAATCAATGTGTGTTTGATCGAATATAATGATATGCATGCATGAGCGGTCAGCCAAGCCATTTTTAGCACCAGACAAAGCCCTATTGTTTGAAGATGAGCGATTCAAAAACTAGACAATTATAATAAATCCCCTCAGAGCAAAACTTTGTAACCAACATATCAACAAAATAAAGCCATACATTTAAACCTGTCTCTATCCGTCTTTCCAAAACTGAAATGCGTCAAATGGATATCTTTACATTTCAAATGGTCCAGGACCTTCCAACAGTGAATGACGGTGCCTCCAAAGTCTTCATCAGTTTTGGACACCTTCAGCAAACTTGGGACGTTTTATTAAAAGATATTCGTCCTGGTTTTACTCCCTGAAGTTGGTCTTAACTTTATGGCAGTTATTAATTAGGCGTCATAAATCAGATGGAGCGGCAATCCTTCCCCGAAACATCGAATATGCAGAAGCTTGTCTGGCTCCTAACTGCGGTTGCGTGGAGAACTTAATTCCAGAATTGTAACGATGATCATTCTGACAGTGCTTTTGTCAGAGATGTAAGAAAGGAGAGTGGAGGCCTTTTGTATCATAATTACAGCGATGCAACCCGGCCCAGAGCCCTATGGAAATGTGCTCGGATTGTGTATTCATGAAGTCCGCGTGATGATGGATGAAGCCGGGGCTTTTTTGGAGGGACGGTCCGCGTTGCTCACACTGTTAATTAACATTTAGTCTGCATTTGTGGGAGAGAATGATGCTCCTGGAAATACCCGCAAAGCCTCCAGCCAAGTGATGAATATTCAGCGGTCCAAACGCGTGAGGCGGCGGGGGATTGGACTGGCAGATCTGCTGTCATGCTTTGGTTCAACAGGACGGGACCGGGCGCCTAATATGCCATACACATAAAAGCTACTGGAGAAAACCACACTTAATTAGGTAAATCAATTTGTACATGACATTTGTTTTGTCAATAATCTCTGGGAAACATGGGCAGAAACCTTAGTAAAAACCCCAGCCAACATAACATAAACCATTAAGGAATAAAAAATGGTAAAAAGAGCATACATTCTCACTATGGCAGAGCGACGATCAAACAGAGCATCATCTACCTGTGTTATGTAACCCGTGTTCATAGAGTAGTCCACTGGGGAAGATCAAAGTGAGACGGATGCTAATTTATTCTGCTTTGGGAAGACTCTACAAGTGTTTTGTAATAGTGCTCTAAAGCATTTAGAGCAGAAATTAGTCACAGAAAATTAGTCACAGAGGCCAAGTGGAGGAGTCTTCAGCACCCTGGACAGCTCCTTCAGCAGGTAACACAGCCTTTGGAGCAGGCTCATCCGCAGAGAGCAGTGCAGACTCTGGGTCAAACTGGAGGAGCCTTCAGCACCCTGGACAGCTCCTAAACTAGGAGTCAGTACAGAGGAAGACTTCAGCACCCTGGGCAGCTCCTACACTAGGAGCCAGTACAGAGGCAGACTTCAGCACCCTGGACAGCTCCTACACTAGGAGTCAGTACAGAGGCAGACTTCAGCACCCTGGGCAGCTCCTACACTAGGAGCCAGTACAGAGGCAGACTTCAGCACCCTGGACAGCTCCTACACTAGGAGCCAGTACAGAGGCAGACTTCAGCACCCTGGACAGCTCCTACACTAGGAGCCAGTACAGAGGCAGACTTAGGCACCCTGGACAGCGCATTTACCACGCTATCACAGGCTGTTTTTGGAATGTGTCATATTGCACAGCAGCACCATGGACAGCTCCAACACTTTGTGAACGGGGTGAGGCAAGCAGGCAGGACAGCTACTTCAGAACCACTGTCCAGGATCAGCACTCTGGACAGCTCCACAACATTGCTCATGTAGTTATTCTGTCCTGATTGGAGCGCCCCCTGCTGGCAGCAATTGGCAATTAACCACGGCTGAAAAAATTATAATAAAGAAGAAAAGCCACCATCTTCAGAAAAGGCATGGTGATAAATCAAAGACAAGGTAATAAGCTGCCAGTGATGGTTCATACAGGTTAAAAATGTGGAGAACACTGGTTGCTTTCTACTATTCAACAACATCCAGGACTAGCAAATTATAAAGCACCTCTGCTAAAAGAAAAAAAAGAGAGGGTGAAATAAACAGGATGACTCAAATGCAGTGACATACTGCTCCAGGTCTGTTTTTGACGAGGACACAATGTTATGAAAAAAAATAAAGTGTATTTTGCATAATGACAATCTCTCTGAAAGTGTTAGTCAGCAAAGGCTTGAGCAGAGCAGGCTGAATCTCCAGTAATCGTTTCGGTGAGTGCGTGTGCACAGAGGAGGATACTTGACCTTGCTGAGGTGAGCCTAAGAGACCTCTGAATGCAGTTTAAACCAGACCGTCCTCACCTTCTCCACAGCTCTGCCCAGGACATGAGCACCACACCCCATCCTATGAGCCATTTGTGTCTCCTGGCCAGCCTGGGCAAAGCTGGAGAAGAGCCAGCTCCCTGAGAGCATCAGGCTGGACTGCACTCTTATCAGTGAACTGTGTGAGGTCGGAGATGTGCTGTTACGGCCTCCAGGCCCCCTCTTTTCAGATATTCATTTGTTGTGTGTCTTAAACCTGTTTCTTTTCTGCCGTTGTCCTTGTCTGGGGTTGGTGGAGAGCAGTTGGGAGCACTGGCTCATGATCGGTTCCATGGCTGATTCAGTTACTGTGTTTAACTTTATGTGTTTAGATAAACATGTTTTACTTTAGTGATAAGTTATGTCTCTCTGTTTTATGTTGTCACTCAATTCTTTTGTATAGACCTATCTGACTCATGTTTGTGGAGACACTCGTTTTCACTGTTGCCTAGAGAGGGAGTGGAATGTGTTAACTAGTCAGTCACTGCCTTTCACAGACCCCCTATAACAGATGCAGGCCTTATCAGATCTCGCATAGCAGACACCTGTGTTACATGCATATAGACACACAACAAAGGGCCAGGCATTCGTATGCACATCAAAGTGAATGTTTACTTTTTCTACATTGGTTTTCACAGGATAATTGAATTGAGTGTGTATACAGGTCCGTGCAGTCTCGTACGTAGGGGCGCTGGGACAGTCCAACAGATGTATAGACAATATGAAAACAACATGCCTGCAGCAGGAGCCATAAGAACAGTCTCTGATGCAATATAAGAAGCAATCAGCGTGGATCAGAGCCGTCTGCAGGTAACACGCTGCACGGCTACGGAAATCAATGTGATCACAGACTTTAATTTTATTCCCCTTTGCTGTTTTAATCCAGGTTTACTCAACACATTCAATTTATTTACAATGTCCCATCTGTGGAGGGATAGTTGATTCCACAGAATAATAAAAGGCCGTGTTGGATTGATTTGAGCATTTCCTTGGTGAATGAACACACGCTAAAATGACTCAATGGTGAAATCAAACCAACAATCATACCATTTACAGTCCGGTAGCGCTCCACGATGAAGGTGCAGGTTCTCATTCATATCTTGCCTGTACTGTTGTCAGGTCAGCTAATATTTGCTGGTTTTCCCATTCTAAACTCTGCGCTCATCTTCGAGGATCACCACCTATTTACCACACTGTGAGTCAGCGCCGCCGCACGCCAAGAGTTGGAAGCCCGTGGAAGCCGCTTGGAAGCCGCGACATGTGTTCCTGAGACTGACCAAATGCTGTCGGGCTCGGTCAAACTAGGCGCTCACTGGCACCTAAATAGCCTCGTGGTGTGGCACACTGGCACTGACACGAGATGGATTAACGCACTGCACTGAGCTGTCAGCCTTCTACTGTGCTATACACACTGTACACGTGGATGTGAGCCATCGACGTTAATGTTTTAGGTAGTTTTCTCCTGAACATATAACTTTTAATGTCAGGGTAAAAACAACAACGGGACTTACCCTTTGCAATGTTTACATAGATAGCCATAGATTTACAGGAAGTAACTACAACATCACGCAGGGGCAAAAGCTGTTTTCCTCACACTTGACATTGTTTGGCATCCACGTGTAGCATGAAAGGCGCCAGAGATGATGCTGTAATCCAAATATGGTAATTTTCTTTGTGGGAGAAACCAGCAATGAAAGACTCAATAAATGTGCAGTGTCTGAGGGGAACAACCTGGAGGACCGGTCAGTTATCATGGACTTTGTGGATTGGTGTGAGCGCAACCACTTGTGCTTTAATACCAGTGAGACGAAGGAGGAAGACAGTTTCAAGTACCTGGGTGTTCACCTCAACAATACACTGGACTGGTCCCACAACAAATACAAGAAGGGTCAAAGTCGCCTCCACCTTCTGAGGTGACTGAGGTCCTTCGGAGTGAGCAGGCCTCTGCTCAGGACTTTTAATGACTCTGTGGTTGCCTTTGCTCTCCACTACGCTGCCGTGTGCTGGGCCCCGGGCCGCACAGAGCGGGACAAGAACAGACAGAGCTGGCTGAGGGACAGCTCCGTCCTGGGCTGCCCCCTTGACTCTGTGCAGGAGGTGAGGGACAGGACGGTGTTAGCCAAGCTCACCTCCATCATGGACAACACCTCCCACCCACTGCACGGGACTGTAGAGGAGCTGAGCAGCTCTTTCAGTGGATGACCAAGACACCCTCAGTGCAAGAAGGAGCAGGTCCTTCAGCCCCACTGCTGTCAGACTGTACAACCAGACTCTAATGAAACATGTGCAATAACCCCGTTGCAGAAATGCGTGCAATGATTCCGACGACTGTAAACTTTGCACTGCCAATGCTGACTTTAAAATACTACTTTTTATAGTCTATTCTCATTTTGTTTTCTATTATTGTTTATATTTATTATTACTCATTGTACATAAGATACCTCTATTTTACTATTTAACTATTTGCACATTTCCTGTCTATTTTGCACACCCTGAATGTGAAAGGATTATCTTATCTCATGCGCAGACGTTACAAAACTTTTGGGTTGTTTTCATTCCGCTCTTGCAACGACATCTCCACTTTAGTTACTCCTACAGACTCCACACTTTACAGGCCCGGATTGAAAAATATTTTTGAAACTGATTTTTATTTCTAATTCCCAGCCTCATTTATTGAGCTTTGAACCCAATTTTTTTCCCACTTATAAATTGTTTGTTTAAAAAGACAAACACAATCCATATCTCTGATCCAGAATCTTCTGAAAAAATGTGTCTCTGTCCATTATTTAGATTTCGTCACTGGAAATATAAGCAATTTTGGACATTTCTAGGCATAAAATGTATTTTTTTAAAAATATAAAACAAGACATGGCAGAAAATGAAATAATTATTTTTCTCATATTTATATCAGTAATGTTCAGGAAAGTTTCACATTGATCAAATCTCAACATTAACCGAAATTAAACTCAAGAATGCCCTAGTCTAGATGACTGCTGACTCATGGTCATGGTGACGTAAAACACATAGAGTTGCAGAGTTTTTATCTTGTTTTTTACCTTTGCACATGTCGGGTCCAGAAACGAGCATCCAGCCTCATTACGGCCACATTTCCACCCTCTTTGTGGAGTGACTTTTTCCGCTCTCTCCCATCCGTCTAAGTGCCTGCAAATAGCATTCTCTGTCCAATTAGACCCTCTCTGCCTTTTGCTGAGAGCATGCGAGCCTGCTCACGCCGCTGAACGCCGTGGA
Organism: Gobius niger; assembly: GCF_951799975.1. Taxonomy (NCBI): domain Eukaryota; kingdom Metazoa; phylum Chordata; class Actinopteri; order Gobiiformes; family Gobiidae; genus Gobius; species Gobius niger. The sequence goes on along the minus strand of NC_136858.1, from coordinate 6,733,787 downwards.
TTGGGATGCTGTTTTCTACAGGATCACAGGCGGAAGTTTCCGTTCCTCCCCGCCCGCCCGGCTTTCATGTTGGAGACACTTTCTGTAACGTGACAATGCCGCACTTTAGCTGTCTGTCTGTCTCCGTTTCATCCCTTCACCTCTCGGTATCGCGCAAATCCCCGTTTCCCAGAGCAGCCATTCGCTAAATATAGATAACAGCGCGGCTCGGTTTCCATAGCGCGGGATATATTTTAAGGGCTGCGGAACAAAGAGCCGTGGCATTTGCTGTCTAAATGTTCTTTGTACGGGAGCTCGGAAAGACTCCGACGCCGGCGAGAGCAGTCAGAAGAGAGCGGCGAATAGGAATTAAGTAATTATTCAAGAGAAAGGCAGAGCGTTTTAAAATAAATGCTAAGTCATGCAGATGTACATTTCAGCCGCAGAGGATTCTCCAAAAGCTGAAAAGGCGCCCCTGAATCATCATTTGGGGGAAGTGTAGAGACATGAACAATGGGCCTGTCTCAGAGAGAAGTGCGGCACAAACTGGACTTTTCATTTGAGTGAGTGACGGACAGGGGGAAAGTCTGTGCTGGTGGATGGAGATAGTAACATCATGGACGTGATGAGGAGTTTGTATGTGTAAAGTGCACATCAGTGGACTTTTCAAAAGAGTCTTAGGGGCGCAAATGTCTGTGAATTTGTAACAGACATTTTCCATTTTACGAACCAAAAATGTTGGAGAGTTACTGATGCTTCAAAGGCACTGCAATTGTGACTTCAATGAACTTCACCAGGAGAATTGGAAGCCAAGATGATAATTCAAAGAAAATGACTTCAGTGTTCTCATTACACATCATCATACAGACCCAAATGCTTGCAGACTGTGTTCAGAACAGAAGGAAGCTACATCTAAACTGTGAGTCATCAAGCTTGTGTAGAAATGTATGATGTTTGGTGAGCGACCTAGAAAGGGCTGAAGAGCTGCGGCAGCTCCCGAGCTTCTGGTTGGTGATTCCTTTGAAGAGTGCATCAGGAAACAAATTTGTATTTCCCTGTTTGTTATGTGAAAAAGGATAGTTGAAGTACTATGTCCTGTAAGCGTTTGTTTGCTCTGTGCCTCCTTCATGCAAGAGCCATCAAGGCTCTTGCATGAAGCCTTTGATCCTGACCCTTCAGGCGTACGTTGTCTGTTGCTGGGCATTGATGTGCATCAACACACAGGCAGCGTATCACGGCACTTCAAAAGTCTCTTCTCCAATCTGGAGGCACTTTTGGAGAGAGATTAATCCAATGACCAACAACATCCCAAGAGGCTGGGTCTTTGTTGCATGTCATCAGCGAGGCAGTGAGAGACAAGACCTGCTCAGAACAAAGGAGTCCACACGATCCTGTCTGTGCACAAACTGTACAGTACTGCAAAGGAAACACCCATTACGATGGTTTCAGCGGCTGCAGAGCGTCCTCAGTGAGTGTTGAAACTGTGGCTGTTAGCGAGAGTAGCTCAGTGTTAGCATTAGCGGCGCGGAAGTAAACCTGCGGGCTGGGTCCGCTGCAGATTCAGGATCACAGATTCTGAATCGACTTCCAAACGGTTCTCCTCGCCATCGATCACATGACTTTGACCAGCATGTTAAAACACAATTTGCTAAAGTCCATAAACACTGTAAAAATGAAAAAAACTCAATGCTAAAAGAGTTATCACAGCTTTAAAGGAACAGGCCACCGTTTTTCCATACTGAGATATGTTCTTTCCTGAGTTGATGTGTACCTGTCTGGTCTTTGTGCCTGGAAAAGCGTGGTCGGTTCCATCTTCACCCCATTTGGAGCCATATGAATACACTGGACGTGACTGAGTGCACGCACAAAGACCAGACAGGCACAAATCAACTCGTCTAAGCTCAGGTAAGAACACATCTCAGTACATAAAACGGTAAAAACGGTGGCCTGTTCCTTTAAGTAGTTGTACTGTATTAGGCTTGTTTTTGAAGTTGCAGTACCTCTGCTCCTCCACCGTGACTCCAGCCTCCCCTGCGCTCCGGTCTGCCCTCCTAACCACCGCTCTGCATTAGTCACACGCCCTCCACACTCAGGCTGAATGAAAGCCACGCAGCAGCGCTCCAACAGGAGAAGCTGTAACTCACTCCTCTCACACACACAGACCTCTCCTTTTTTTAGATGCTAAAATGCAAAGGATTTACCCGTGTGCACAAACATCCAACATGGAGATTAGCGCAGGGGGCAGGATAGGGAGATTAGAGCAGATAAAAAGATTTGGCCCGGAGAATGAGAGAGGGAAACATGCTCATGTTTTCAGGCTCCTCCTGAGTATTGGCCGTCTGACCCCGGGAGTCAGATCTGTCCATCTATTTATCTATGTAGTATCTGCTCACCGAGCGCTCCGCCCTCACAGCTCATCCATTCAGTGTATTCTACTGTCTTGCTCCTCCACTGTATGTGTGTCCTCCAGAGAAGAACTCCACTGGGAAATGAACCCTTAAAGTATCTTAAAAAGCAGGTCATTTTCACACAATCTCACTAGAAGCCCCTCCCACATCTCTCCTCTTGGCTGTGCAGCTGTTTCAATAAAGAGAGAGAAAAAGAAAGATTGTGCTTTAACTTTGTGATGAAATAATGAAGCCAGTGATGGAGCTCAGGAGGTGCAGTGCTGTACAAACCTCAGATTCAAAGATTACTCAAAGGAGCAGCTTCTATTGACGGAAGTGAGCGGGGGAAGTCTTTAGGAGTTACTGCGCGGACGCTGTGCTCCTCGTATCATTACGCCTAACAATATAGTGCCCCTTTTTATCTGCTTATAAAATCGACATGTTACATTTCTGTGTAAATATACTTCACATGAAAACACTTCACGTAACTTTATTTAAATAGGGACCACGTGGAAGAGATTGGTAGCTTCTATCGTGAGCTTTTTTGGAGCTATATGACATGTGGGAGAGGCTGCGTATGTGCTCCGTTTGCGTGACAGAGCGCACGGACAAAGACCAGACGGGTATATATTAACTCGTCAAAGGGTAGGTAAGAACATATCTCAGTATATAAAAACGGTGGCCTATTCCTTTAAAGTTGTGTTGCTGGTGAAGCGTCGCAGTTTTCTCCTCCCACACTTGCCCCGACGAGGCGGGTCCAGGGCAGGTGGACCTCGCGCAGCGGAGATACAGCGTTTATGACTTCACTTGAATTGCAAAACACATTGTTTTAAAATACAAACCTACAACATGTTCTTCTCACTGCATCCCTAGCGTTAGCATCCCGCACTGCTGGTCCAACTCATAAGAGAGTATTTTTAGCTCCGTTACCAACGAGGTCTTGATTTTCAGACTCTAATCAAGGAGTTTGTCCTTCTCTGAGCTTTAGGTCCAGCTGCTGATGTGGAAACACCGCACGCTGAGCGCTAGCACAGGAGCACAGCCTGTAGCTACTGACGCTAACTGTACCGTACTGTCGTAATGACTTTAAGCAGCGCCAGGACATCAATTATTAACAATATTTAAGTCATACTGTGACCAAACTATTACGCGACTCATTTTAGCACAAGGATTAAAGACATAGTAAGACCCATGTACTGAAAATGTTATGCTATCTTTGGTAAATTTAACGCCTTAAATTTTGCATGATCAAATGTAATACTTTTTTAATGATTTTAGACCCCACAGCAATCCTAATTTAGTCGACTAAACCTGAGATAAATGTAATCGACTTTGCATTTGTCATATTTATTATAGTTAAATATTGTATCAAGCTTGTTCCTTTGGCAGAGAATTGAAATGATCTCAGGTTTTTTAAAACTGTTATTGGACGTTTGGATGATTGTAGTCTCTTTATTTAGTCAGTTTAGAGTTTTAGTCTCAAACAACTTTTAATTTAGTTTTAGGAGAAGAAGAAGATCTTTATTTATACAGTTCCTTTCACAGACTTGGTCACAAAGCGCTTTACATGAGACAGCTGTACATTCACTCCATACTCGGTGGTGGTAAACTACGTTCGTAGCTTCAGCTCCCCCTGGGGGAGACTGTCAGAAGCGCTGTATCGACTGCTCTGACCACCACCATACATCACTCACACACATCATTCATCCTGGCTTATTGTACATGTTTTTAGTGGTAGGGGATATCTACACAGACACGGGGAGAACATACTACCTCCACAGGTGGGAATCGAACCCGGGACCTTTTAGCTGTGAAGCCAGAGCACTAACCACTGTGCCACCGTGCTGCTTGTTTCAGTCTCGTTTAAGTCAGAAAAATGTGACTTTGACTAAAATGGTGACTATTTGTGTTGATGAAATCAACACTGAAATGGAGGGATGTTTTTGAACTAGTTGTAACATGTCCAGTTTAAGACTCGTTATATTTGTCATGTGCAGAGTGCTCTAACCTCGCAGCCACCGGGCCACACCCCGTTCTGGAGTGTCGTGTGCCCTCACAGACCGTCAGGTGTGGTCTAAGCCTGTTACATGTACAGACGTGTCCTTCTGTGATCACGGAGCTACAAATACACTCACACGTGTCTCGTCTCTCAGCTCACCCTGCAGCTCCAACATGTCCCACACAGATACACATAATAAATACATTTCTGCTGTGGGACGCTACAAAGTGTCCCAGGAGAAACATCGTGGGATCAAAGGATGATGAAGTAAGAGTAAGTTCATAACAGATTGTGCTCATGTTGATGATGTCATAGTGTGTCATAATCTCAGGTCGAGTGCAGAGACAGGCACCGTTTTGGACAGAAATCTACAAATAGAAAATGGACACATGTTGATCATTATTTCGACGAGAACTTGTCATAATAATATTTCAGCTGAAAGTCAAAATATTATTTGACTTTCATGTCTGGTGTGTTTTTTAAATATTGTCTCCACGATTAAGAAAAATGATCACACTGTTTTAAACTGTAGGCTTAATTGAATGTTATGATTGAATATATAATATAAAGAAATATCCAGGATGACTGTCTATGTGAAGGGATTCTGATCTCCAGTGGAAAATGTCCCATCGAAGACGGGTATGACCGCCTGCCTTTAGTGAAACTGTGAGCACTTCAGTTTCACAATCCTGTCTCTGCAGAACATGACCCAAACCACAGATATAAAGGATTCATGATACATTCATGCTTCATGACTTCTCTTTAACAAACATGATCACATGTCCCTGAATTAAACATGTAACTACTGTAGTGAATGTACATGAACATCTTAATGATTCATCATGATCATGAGGATCACAGAAGAATGTCATGAATTCACTTCAACGCCAACGAAATGACAATAAAATAATCAACCAATCATGATCATGAGGATCATACATGAACATCCTGACTCATATGGAGGAAATCGTAATCTTAATTAATTAATCTTGCATTTAGTCGACTAAATTTACATGCAATTTGAGTCGACTAAAACTAAACTGAAAATGACAGTTTCATCAAAATACTAACATTAAATAAGGACATGTGTGAAAATGAACCCTGCTCTGTGTCCTGCAGCGCCCTGGGCTTTGTCTGAGAGAGAGGGATTCATCAGTGCCAGCTCCAGTGCTGCAATCCCCCCCTCACTCCCCTCCTCTCTCTCCCTCACTCCCTCCTCACTCCCCCTCACTCTCCCCTCACTCTCCCCCTCTCTCCCTCACTCCATTTCTCTCCCGCTCTCTACCTCACTCCCTCCTCACTCCCTCCTTACTCCTCCCCTCTCCCCCTCACTCTCCCCTCTCTCACTCACTCCCTTTCTCCCCCCTCTCTCCCTCATTCCCTCCTCAGTCCTTCCTTACTCCCCCTGTCTCTCCCTCACTCCCCCTCTCTCCCCTCTCACTCCCTTTCTCCCCCTCTCTCTCCCTCATTCCCTCCTCACTCCCCCTGTCTTGCCCTCACTCCCCCTCTCCCCCTCTCTGTCCCTCATTCCCTCCTCACTCCCCCTGTCTCTCCCTCACTCCCCCTCACTCCCCCTCTCCCCCCTGACTCCCCCTCTCTCTCCCACTCCTCCTCTCTCCAGCACCCCTGCCGCCACGGCACTTACATCCACTTCAGCTCATTTAGGGCTGGATGGAGAGTCAGGGGAAGGACGTCTCTGCCAAGGCTCCACTTCCAACCAGAGGAGAGTTAGAGGCTTCAAATAGGGATCATTTACTCATCATGTACTACTAAACTACAACTACTACAACAACTACTACTACTACTACTACTACTACTACTACTACTACTACTACTACTACTACTACTACTACTACTACTACTACTACTACTACTACTGCTGCTGCTGCTGCTGCTGCTGCTGCTGCTACTGCTAAAACTACTGCTAAAACTACTGCTGCTGCTGCTGCTGCTGCTGCTGCTGCTACTGCTAAAACTACTGCTAAAACTACTGTTACATTGGGTTGAAAAAGTACCCCTTTAACTTTTTGACATTTTGCCACGCTATGGGCTATAAATATAAATATATTCAGTTTAAATTTAATGTGAGAGACACACATTAAGTGACACACAATCATGGAATGAAATTCATACATGATTTTGAACTTTTGTTATGAATAAAATCTGAAAAGTGTGATGTGCAAAAGTATCTTCACCCCCTTTCCTTTTAGTGTAACCATTTGCCTTCAAAAGTTGCCTGATGATTTCTGAATGATCACATGTGGACACAATGACTAAATAGAGTCTACATGTGTGTAATCTAATCTCACTTAAAGATGTAGTCTCAGAGGTCTGTTCGAGACTATTGTGGAGCAGAAGCATCATGAAGTCCAAGAACACACCAGACAGGTCTGGGATAAAGTTATTGAGAAGTATAAAGCTGGGTTAGGTTAGAAAAACATCTATCAAAGTACAGTTAAATTCACCATCCAGGAATGGAAAGAGTATGGCATCACTTGGCCGTTCTCCTAAACTTACTGACCGAACAAGGACAGCACTGACCAGAGCTGTTACCAAGAAGCCTATGATGACCCTGGATGAACTGCAGAGAGCTACAGCTCAGGTGGGGGAAACTGTCCACAGAACAACTATTACACTGCACTGCACAAATCTGGCCTTATGGAAGAGTGGCCTGAAGAAGCAATTTTTAAAAGAAAACCGTAAGAAGTCTTGTTTGCTGTTTGCCAGAAGCCACATGGGAGACACAGCAAACATGTGAAGAAGGTGCTTTGGTCAAATGAGACCAGAATGGAACTTTTTGGCCTTAATGCAAAACACTATGTTTGGCGTAAAAGTAACACTGCACATCACCCTGAAAACTCCATCCCCACTGTCAAACATGATGGTGTTAGCATTATGCTCTGGGGGTGCTTTCCTTCAGCAGGGACAGGGCAGATGGCTCGAGTTAATGGGGATATGGATGGGGTCAAATATAGGGCAATCTTGGATGAAAATATGTTGGAGTTTGCAAAAGATTTGAAACTGGGACGGAGGTTCACCTTCCAGCAAGACAACCACCCTAAACATCAGGGCAACAATGGAATGGTTGAAACGAAAAAATATCCATGTGTTAGAAAGGACAAGTCAAAGTCCAGAGCTAAATCCAAAATTCTGTGGAAAGATCTGAAAACTACGGTCCACGAGCGGTTTTGCAAAGAAGAGTGGGTTAAAAATCCATTCTTAAGATGTGCAGGACTGGAAACCCCAACAGACTTCAGCGGTAACTGCAGCAAAGGGCGGTTCCACAAAGTATGGTATGGTATGTTTTTTATTTAGACAGGGACAGTGCACAATTTAACATTGACCAAAAGGAAAGATGCATTGCACCAGGTTATAGCAAAAATGCTAATTTCCACCTGTAGTCCCTGGGCAGGTTGATGTTACAGCACAAAAACTGATTCCAAATGTAGACGAATACCTGACCATGGATTTATACATTCTGACATCATAAGTAACATACATTTGAATTGAAATAAGATTGGAACATTGGAACATTTTCTACCGGTCCTTTTTCTAGGTGAACGGTTGCTCCCACATGACGTTGTTACAGGTCATGAGTGCAAGTTTGTTTTTCTAGAAGCCATGTTTTAGTCAACTGCACAAATCTTTTGCGAGGTATTCATTCAGGGGGTGAAGATACTTTTGCACACCCCACTTTTCAGTAATTTATTTATTTAAAAAAAGTAAAAAATCATGTATACATTTCATTTCACTTCACGATTGTGAGTTACTTAGTGTGCCTTTCACACAAAATTTCAATTATATGTTCATGTTGTGGACCCTAGCGTGGAAAAAGGTCGAAAAGTTAAAGGGGTATGAATAATTTTTCAATCCACTACTACTACTACTACTACTACTACTACTACTACTACTACTACTACTACTGCTAAAACTACTATTGCTGCTACTACTAAAACTACAACTACTATAATTGTTAATTATAAGGAAACCAAAGAAATGATAGAAGTGCCACATAAAGGACAAAACATCTCTCCTCCCCATGCGTTAGTATTGCATCTTATACATTTGTATGGGAGATAGGACGTTTAATTCAAATGGGTCTGCGAGTCGACAGCAACAAACTGTGCACATTTGTAGGAACAGGCTCAGAGCTAAAGGCATTTCTATGACGCCTCCTCTTAACCTGACCGAGGTGTTGTACAGTGTTTCTATGGTAATATACGTGCTTAACTATATCTACTGCATATATTAAGCATAGACATTGTATATAGATATAGTTAAAGATGATGAATATAACAGAGTAGGCCTAATTGCATTTGTAAAGCCTGTATTCCAGAACAGTCAGTGCTTACTTAATGAACTACATGTATTTATGATATTGACTGTCTGCAGTCTGCCGGTGCAGTTATTCAGTAGAAAAGTGAAGTTGGCAGGAGCACACAGCTCCACGCTGAGCACATATTGACTCTCAAAGAACACAGAAGTTTGGATGGATAAATGTGTCTCTGGCTTGAGCTATAAAGTGACTATTTTTACTGTTGGCCGGCACAGGCTGTGTCCAAGGCACCCAGTGACAGTGTGGCAGTGGCACCCAGGGGTGGGGGACCCTTTCAGCTCCGCTTGAAAGTGAAAGGTAGCCAAGACTTGTTCAAATGATTGGCCTCATTCACGGTGACGTCACATTGTAACCTCGGAGCGGAGCATGAGCACACGAAACAGCAAAACTCACCAAACACTTACAGTGTCTTGTACAAAATATGGATTTATTTACTAGACAACTGCTTTCATGAAAACCTTTAAAGAAGAACTGTACATGTGCCTTAAAATATGGCTGAAGTCATATTTGAAGGTTTTCAAGGAAATAACTTTAAAGACTCAGGCCATGAGTTTATTAAGGCTATGGGAATTAAAGTCATGTTTGTCTTCAATCTGAACTGTGATGGGCTTTATGACTCTTTCAAGTAAATCAGATGTAAAATAAATTCATATTATCTTCACTGAATGTATCAAAGGAATGTCACGGTCTCCCGTCCTTGTGTTAGTATAAAACATGTCTCTTTTCATTCCCCGCACATACCAAGGCCTGTGTGTCCGCTCTGCATCTGCATGAGAACAACAGTGAAAAGGGCCTAGTGCCTCTGACTGTTGTTTCTGCTTTGGAGATGTGCATTGGTCTGCGGTAAAAGCAGCGAGATGGAGGGTTTGATGTCAGCACTTACGTGGACGCTGGTTGCCATGGTGACGGAGGATTTTGGGTTGAAACACTTTGTGGGTGTAAAATAACGTTTGCTCATTCACTCTTAGGGAATCATATTTATTGAGCACGTTCCCCAAATCCACACAACAGTCTCATGTTTCCCCAACACTGGACCACAGCATGGTTAGCCTGCACCCTGGGACCAGTTCAAACCCGCAAACGAGCGGTCACTGTCCCCTGATTGAGAGAACGGTCACATTTGTATTCCACTTACATGAAGCACCCAAGTCACTAATATTTCCAGTGACAAAATGACAAAATGAGTTTCAGCTGTTTATAAGTCCATGTTTTGGGGTTCAAATCTCGATGAATCAGACAGGAATAAGATATTAAAATGATCTGTGTAAAGTGAGGAGTCCAAAGTGCAGATGTTGTTGCACGAGCGAAACGAAAAGCTCATGTGGAGAAGATAAGAGTTCAGTTACGTCTGCAAAGGCGCATCCATGCTCTCTCTGCTGCTGTCTCTCAGAAAGGAAATGACGATACTGGAATATCTGACTATCCAATATTAACTAACACTAAGAGACTTTCTTAAAAGTGTATTTCTCTGAGTGTAAAAGTGAATGGTCCTCTTATTTAAGTATTTTCTAGATGTTACAGATCAATTACCAAATATATCTACTAATAAACTAAAGGAAAACATTTAACAAGGATCACTGGATTTTTGACACTATCCTTGGGACAGGATGTTTTACATTCACAGCTCACATGAAGTCATCTGATCATTACAACTTGGGCATTACAAATATCTTATATCAGATATTTTTCAACAGGATTTCATAGAATAAAATACAAACCCTTGGCCACTCCAGCAGTGGCCCATTTCATTTTATTAGGCCACTTTAGGCATTTCAATCATAGGTTCTGACCCAGCCATGATGAGTTGCCGTAAGCATTAGCATGCTGTTGCTAGCTGCGGTATTTTGCGCTGCGATCAAAAATATGTTTTTCAGAGTCTAAAACTAACTCAGTGATTGAACCTCCAGGTTCTGAGCTTCACAATGATACACAGCATGTCCATATTCACTTAGGGTTAGTTGCTGACAGTTGTGTTTGTAAAGCGGTGAGAGCCAAAACTGGTATCAGTTCAGTATCGGATAATCAATCAATCAATCAAACTTTATTTATAAAGCACTTTTCATACCGAAAGGTATCACAAAGTGCTTTACAGATTACAACATTTAAAACAATACGCCTGGCACAACCTCCCATATATATATATATTATATATTAGGATTAAATAAATAGATTAGTCAGTTAAAAGCTAAGCTAAAAAGGTGGGTCTTGAGCCTGCTCTTAAAAACATGAACGTTCTCTGCAGCCCTGAGCTCCTCCTCAGGTCGTTCCAGAGGCGAGGGCCGCAATATTGGAAAGCCGCCTCAGCATGAGTCTTTTTGTTGACTTTAGGAATAACTAGGAGACCCCTGCCGGAGGAGCGAAGGGGCCGTGAAGGTTCATAAGGTAAAAGCACTTCTGAAAGATAAGAAGGACCAGGACCATTAAGACATTTAAAAACCATTAAAGGCACTTTAAAATCAATCCTGAAACACATATTAGTAGTAGGATATTAGTCGCCAATACCCAATATCGTATTTTTCCAGTATCGACTCGATATTTGTGAATGAATAAGCGTGGGTCTTTTCTATCTAAAACTCTCCACATGGACCACTGTGTTCCACCTGCAGCGTCTCGCTTTAAGTCCGTCCTGGATTGTGATGTTTTTGAACCCGTACTTGTGCTTTCCTATCTGTCATGCAGACGGACCTCCGGGTGCACAAGTCTCCACAAATCTGCCTCTTCCCCTCCCGTTACCCACAGCTCATGAATAGTTGTGAGGCGTCTGTGCTCCTGGAGGCGCCACGCGGACCCCAAACTCCAGCCTGGTGTGACTCGTCTGTTTTTTTTTTTGGCGACAGCGGTGACGCGCCCGGGGGCCCGCCGGACGCTCCACACTCCATAAATCCTGGATATTTGGACAGTTAGCCACCGAGCGCTTCCTTTTGTGCGGGGCGAGGCCGGCCACGGTGGCGTGTGTCGCGCCGAGAGCTGCAGACATGATAAATGGTCCCTGGCGAACGAACGGAGCCCGTGTGCATCAAAGCCTGCGCGGGGTCGGGTGTCGGAAACGCAGCCTCAGATCAGCTTCACGCCCCGCGGCTCCGAACATGAGCTGAAGGATGAGGCGGCCGGCGCGCTCTGAAGGCCTGACAAATGGACGGCAGACGACTGGTACTGTTTGTCGGGGAAACCAGGATCAAATACTGGGCCGCGGCGGATCTGCCTGAGCGTTTACATCATGGAGCCTTTTCTACTGCTCAACACGACATTTTCTTCTGCTGGTTTGATTTGTTTCGTTAATTTTTGCTTCTAAAAGATCACCTTCTAATGCAAGTGTTTTACTGACTAACCTTTGTTACCACCACTGATACCATGCTTGAACCATTTTCATTACATACATTACATCATATTGTACACACAAACAATGATACACAAGCTCTTAGGTCGGTAGGAATGGGCTTACAGGAACAGTATATCTGCCCAGGTGAGTACTTCTTGTCCTTCTTTTAGTGCATCTTTGTCAATTTTAGGAAAAAAAAATATATATAACAATACAGATATAGATCAGGGTCAGAATGGTGGAAAACAGATGTATAAAATATAAGTAATTTCGTGATCGTACAGTAATTAGGACAGGTGTCAAGGGTGATGACAATGACTATTGAACATGACAGTGCTTATGAATATTATTATTATTACTTTCATTATTATTATACTATTGTTGCTATGGTTGCTGTTATTATCATTATATTATTACGATTATTATTATTAAATACAGTATGACAGTGTGGATGATATTAGTGGTACATTACTGTCGATAATGATGATGATGATGACAATGATAACAATAAAAATTATTATTATTTCCTAATTTTTATTTTTCATGTATTTTTTCCATTACACACACATGCACACGTACACACACATTTTTTGTTTCTTTTGTAATTGTCTTATAATTCACAATAAAAAAAAACATGTAATAGGGGGAAATATTGGTACAGCCAGAAAACAAGCGGCACGGTGGCAGTGCTCGTGCTTCACAGCTAGAAGGTCCTGGGTTCGATTCCCACCTGGACGGGGCCTTTCTGTGTGGAGTTTGCATGTTCTCCCCGTGTCTGCGTTGGTTTCCCATGAGAGTGCACATGGGGGATGACGGATGAAAATTAGGCCAAGGCTACAATCCAGTGTGGCGTGTTCATTAACCTGCATATAAACCAATACATGAAATTAAGCCACGAATGAAGCCAAAAAAAATGTGCAATGATTTTGACGATGTGTTTTGTGGTGCTGAAGTCCTGAAGATTTGAAAGATGTAAAAAGTAAGAAAGAAGTAAGAAAAACTTGTTTGATTGATTTATTATTTTTTGCTATTTTGGGGCATGTTTATGGTATCTGTATTCCTTTTCCAAGTTATTTCAGTTTACAAATATATATTCCAATACATATCAATGAACGTTTCCAATACTTAGTCAATATTTGACCACTCCATTTCCAACGGATCACTACAATGTTCTAAGGAGCCTATAGTTTAAAATCAAGGTGGAGGGCAGGGATTTTTAGCTGCTGGTAACCATGGTAACGCTCAAAATGCAGAGTTCTAGACTTGGTTTGTTGCTCATTTCTCTGTAATTCCTGGGCCAAATCCATACCTGTCAAGTTTTGGATTTGAAAATACGGGACAAATCACTGTCAAACAATGATCAGGGAAAACATTAAGACATTTTATTTTTTGGACATTTCTTTCAAAAACGGTTTCTCTCCCGTAGATCTGTATCGGCACCTGCTCCGACTGAAATATTCTAGAACATGAGCGCGACCTATTCATTGTGTTTTTTGTTGTTTCTGGAGGTGACAAATGTGTAAAAACTCTGCTAGAGATATAAAGTGTACATCGCGCCACCATGGTAACTGTCCATCCGAGTGATGCCAGTCTTTGCCGAGCCCCTCAGCATTCCAGGGTGAGGAGGGAGGTGACTGAACAAAGACATAAAGAGCGTCCGCTGTAATCATGTTCTGTAATGTAAACAGTATTTCCCATTCTGGTGATTTCTATGGCGAGGCTCGAGGGTCAAACAAAGACAATGGCAGCGAGAAGCAAAGCCTATTAGAAGAGGAGATGGCCCGTTGAGTAAACAGCACCATTAAGGCGTGGGACGCTAATGTTTGTAATTACCACAGGCCATGCTGACATATTGTACATATCACAACAGAGCTCACAAGCAGCTCTCTCAGGGATACACGGATTACTAACGCCATACTGTGTGTTTTATGAAACATAGCACTGGCCTCAGGGGCTAAGGCTGCTCACTTTGACTTTATCAATACAATGTTCCATTGAGGCTATAGCTTTCTCCTGTCACGATATCATGTCACTTATCCTTCAATGTATGTTGAAATACTCAATATTTACCATCAGTGCAGGATTTCCCCCCCCACTTATCTAAATGTAATGTAACCTGTGTTTCATGTTTATTGTTTACTTTATTTTTCTTCAACATTAGAAGGTCTTCAATGATATTGTTTATCACAATACTTTCCTGCCTCAATATATCGAGCTATTGCTCGTTATTGCCTCCATGGGAAATAGTGTAGTCAACAACATGAACACTGCTGACCACACTGTTTGGTGTGTATCTCCGCTGTTACTATGAAGTGACTGTTACTATACAGTGTGCTCTACGGATGGGCAAACACCAAGGCAGGTGAAGTGATTGTGCCGGAGCTTAAAATCACAGTTCAAAACAATCTCCCCACAGTGACATAGAGGCAGACTGTCATTACAACAGTATTCATAATGTTTGAGGGTTCAACCCCCGTGCTTACAGTAGTTATAGAAAAATACATAAATGATGCAATTGTCATCAATTGTTTAATGTTTCCTCCCACTGGACGCTTCTTTTTGCTAATTTATTTCTGTAAAAGACATTAGCATTCATACTGTAGTTCTATAAACACTTAGAGGCCTGTAGTTCCGAGTGAATGAGAAAGACACTCGGGACTCGTACCAACACTGCTGAGGTCAGACGAGTGTTGTTTACAAGCACAGCAGCTTTGCCAACCAGGCCATGTGGGCGCAGCCACACCACACTCTGAAAGTCCCACAAACATGGAGAAAGGTGTGGTGAAGTGCTCTGCTTGTTTCATGAAACAGCGTTCAGCCGGAGTCATGTGACATGCGGCATGTGACATGTGGCATGTGACATGTGACATGTGACATGTGACATGACATTTTCAATCGAGTTTCGGGCCAGTGTTCTGAAACCCATGCACTTTGGGGCTTCAACATCGTGACGAATCGCCTGGTTCAGGACGACCGTCGCTACACTTCAGTCACAGAGCGACAGGTGAAGAAGGAAGTCATGGAGATTCTGCATCAGAGCTTCATACTTCTGCTGGACGGAAGAATACAAGGCTGAACCTTAGGTGTTTATCAATAACAAGAATCATAGTGGGAAGAAGAGCCTATAATTACAGCAGTACACATGTATGTAAAAAACATCACAAGACTGTGTAAGAGTAGTAACTGTAATAATTGTATCTGTGGTCAAGCCACAATAGTTACTATAGTAACTGAACCTCATGTGTCTCATGTTCTGCTGCAACAGGACTCAGAGGAACTAGGACAAACATGACCCTACAGCAGATACATTTAATTCATTTAAACCATAAAATGTAGAAAAAACGTAAGTGTAATTAAAGGATTTTCACTCTTGAACTTGCTACTAACAAAGAAAATTTTAGTCTTTACTACTTATCTTATTTAGATAACTTCTTCTAAGACAATAGGCCCGATCTTGTGTCTCAAAACGCAGAAGATAGCGTGACATTTTGCGCTCAGCAACCACTTTGTGATCTTGCCACTCTAGACGTAGCGCATTTAAGTGGGTGGAGACGCACATTTTCCTCCAACCAGATCGACATGTGCATTTGTTTTGCTTCGCGTTGACGCCAAGCGCGGGCCGGTCCGCGCCACAGCGGACACTGAAGCTCTTTTTCTCTCCAGACGTGAGCATTATTTAGCTCATGATGGGGTAAATAAAGTGTTTAGTTTGACCTGTGAGAACCGAAGGCTTAAGGAAGAACGCAAAGCAGCGCAATGTAAACAAGGAAATGAATGGCGTTCCCATCAGAGCAGTCACCTCCTCTTGTGACGCCTCCTCACAGGTGGTGGAGGCGAATGGCGCACATAGCTCTACCACTTGGAAAATAATTCGCCAAGAGCCTGGGCCCCTCCGTGGGCCGCCACAAGATCTGGCCCTATGTATGTCTAAATGTGAATTGCTTGAAAGCTTGAGAGTTGAAATAAACGACAGAGGGAACAAACTGAGAGTTCTTCTCATACGGTACGTTTGGACATGATCCTGACTGCAGCTGGTCTCGTCTGTAGAGGACTTATGTATATATATATGTGTGTGTGTATATGTGTGTAAAGCAGCCCCTAAGTGCCTGCGGTATAAGGGGGCTCACAAACGGAGCGCTCTCAATTAACCAAAGACACAGTGTATTTACACCTCCGCTCAGCGCCGATGGAAAGCACTGTATTTTTCTCAGCCGAGCGCCGCATCCATTATGGTGATTGCAGAGTGCGCTGGGAAATACATATATTTGGATGAAATATTCATGGAAGTTTTCAGGCTTTTAGTGCTCTTTAGCCAGGCTGACGGAGGAAGGAGTGCAGGCATGCAGCACAGACGGCTTCTGTACCAACAGAGCAAACATTTGGACATAAGAGGAGAGCCCAGAGAACTGTCTCAGTCAATATGTGGACACTTCTCTTCTACCAGCGATGCCTTTTTAAAACTCAATACAGCTCGAACTGTCGAACACGTAAAAGTGTCTCTATCTCCCTGCACATCTTAGTTTTCATGTCGGTGTATAACAAAGACAAAAGACCCTCCCTTTACGATGTTTATTTTATGGCGTTTTGTCTCCAGGACGTTTTCATTCCACTCTTTAACAACATCTGCTCTTTAGTCACTCCATAAGACTCACACTTTACAGGCTCATATGTTGGTCCTGTCTGAGCTACTGAGCTACTGAGCTACTGAGCTTTGAACCCCAAAAACAACCCAACATTTTTCTCATTTAAAAAATAAGTGAGTAAGTGCTGTGAGTGCTCAGCTCCTCCTCCTGCCTCTTCCTCTTGCGCAGCTCCCTCCGCTCCACAACAGTCTTTAAGCACCATCTTCTCCTCGTTTGTCCCTTGTTGTGTTTCCTTTAGCGCCTCTTGTGACGCCTCCTCTGTGCTGCCGGTGTGGGGGCTCTTGGTGCCTCTTCAGCGCTCAGTAGAAGAAATGTGTCGGTCTGAAATGTCTTTAGCTCGTAAACTGCTGTTTGTTTACTTATTTATTTATTTATTTATTAAATTTTCTCTCCTTAAAGGAACAGGCCACCGTTTTTTCCATACTGAGATATGTTCTTACCTGAGCTTAAACAAGTTGATGCATACCTGTCTGGTCTTTGTGCGTGCCCTCAGTCACGCAAAAAGACCAAAGATGTTTTTAGCATTTGGCCTCTCCCATCATGTTCCTATGGCTCCAAATGGGGGTGTAATTTGAAGCTACCACGCTCTTCCACGGGCACAAAGACCAGACAGGTACGTATCAACTCGTCTAAGCTCAGGTAAGAACATGTCACAGAATGGAAGAACTGTGTGCCCTCAGTCACGCAAAATGACCAAAGATGTTTTTAGCATTTGGCCTTTCCCAGTATTATCCTATGGCTCCAAACTGTTTTCTTCAGGACCGATATGGACTCTGCAGTAAAACCTCCACAAAAACATAACAGAGATGTACAAAAGTATTCAGCAAAACAATTTGGAGCAGGAACCACGAATGCACTTCACAGAAAAAGGCAAAAAGCACTGCTGTACCGAGAGAGAGGGAGCTGCTAAGATCTTTGGAACTTATAAAATTATTATTATATGAAAACATCAAATGACAGAAAACTAATGTTTATTTCAGTAATCTCAGTATCAGCGTCTCACCGCTAAGTTGTCAAAAAATAGTTTCTAAAGTCACGATTATGTACGACGACTGGCGGATCGCGACTGAGTCTTAAAACAAGGGAAATGATCATATTTGGATAGCAGAGCTCTCCTTAAATCAACTTCCTGTTAAACGACTTGTGAAGAGTGCGGGGCCTTGGCGGTTGCGCAGCCCTGGACTCGCCACGACACGAGGACCGTCCTGTGCTTGTGAGTTCTCGGGAGCAGATGGCATGTTCAAAGTCACTGTCTCTTCAGCGTCTGCACTCAGGCGTGAGAACAAGCACCTCCCACAGCGACAGGGCCGAGCCGAGTCCTAATCAGACTGCACACAGGACGACACGGGACGTTATTTACTTCCTACATGACCGACATGCTGTACATATGCTCGCTCTGGCCCATACAGGAGGAAGGAGCTTATCGTAATTCCCCCAGTGTAATCTCCCCACCGGGTTACAGTCTAATGATGGAAATAAAGTGTGGTTCATACACACTACTTTCTACTATTGGGCTGTTTTAGGCAATAAGCCACTATGCACTTGCACATGGGGAAGTTTTCTATTATAATTTTCCTTCATACAAAAAATAAGGACATTTATGGGGAAATATGGCCAAAATGGACAATATTTTCAACGACTAAATAATGGATAGAGCCAGGTTTAAAATGACACCATTTTTGCTAAAACATAGTGAACACAATTATGCTTACGATTTTGTTGATCTTTTTGTGATGTTAATAGTTTCCCTTCCTTATTGGACACTGACAGGAAGTGACATAGATAGAGGTAAAGCATTTTAAACAGAGGGGGAAGAAACCCTCTCATGGGAATCACTGATTTTCACTCTCTTACACTAACAAAGTCAAGCTAATATCGGGTAGAAACAAAAGTAGAAGTGAAAAACAATACTTGTTGCTAACGTTAGCATATGTAGCATGCAGCTAACGTTTGATTCCTGGTTAGCATTGCCCATTTAAAAAATATGTATGGGCTTTTGAACCACTATGCTCCTCTCTGTGTCTTTGTTTAGTAGAAAAATAATTCATCCATCTATCAATTTTCTTCCACTTGTCCGTTGCCGGGTCGTGGGGGCAGCTGTTGGAGCTGCCCAATCACATTGCACCAGCCCCTCATGGCTCCTCCTCCAGGTGGTGGGTTGTTCTAATCGGGCCTGTTGGTCTCTCATAAGGGGCTTCTGAACTGCTCTTTGTCTGAACCGTCACCTAGGACCTGTTTGCCATGGGAGACCCTATCAGGGGCACGAGGCCCCCGACAACATAGCTCCCAGGATCATTCGGGTGCTCAATTATTTATATATATATATATATATATATATATATATATATATTATTTGTTGCGTCCTTGTCATTTTCCTGTTGATCTTTTGTGGCATTTCTGTTACATTTCCTACATCCTCGTTTTTGTCGCTATTTTAGATTTGGGTGATGCCAAACTCGGTTCAGGTAGGGGTAAAGAGGCTACAGCGATGTGACACTATAGTGCAGCATGGCCGTCCGTGATCCGACGCTGCGGGAGGACAAAGCCCAGATCTGGAGTAATGAAGAGGCCGGAGGGCAGCCACGCTCTTCTGTCTCTGCACAAACATCACACAACATCCCGCTCCCAAGGGGCCCCGCACTCCACAGCCCCCACAGGACGCGCAGCAATTCGCTCTCATCGGGACTCAACCCCAACCGAGGACTGTGGCAGAGCATATTACCGTAATGTATGTAATAATGTGCGCCCGGAGCCTACTGCAAGGTGATATAGATTCAGTTAATGGTCCCTTTCTTGTCTTCTTTTCTTCATTTCCCACGACGGGGCGAACGCTTTCAAAACGATGCGCCTTTAGAGAGCGCGCTGTAATGTGTCACATAAATGCGGCCGTTTGCCACTTACATGTTCGGCGATAGGGAAACATAGTGGGGAATGTCTGTTGGAATGGTTTAAAGAGTAAAGGTTTCTAATCCAATGCTATGTCAGGAACAGAGTCAAGCAGCAGCTACAATGTGCAGCTCATTCTCCTGATTAAACTAGTTCCAGAAGGAGACGAAGAGGAACCTTTAATATACAGTAGCTTTTGAGCGTATTTTGGTTGGCGTGTGCGCACTTATGAGTAAAGTGCTGCCCTGCTTTCAAATCGCAAGATATTAATTAATTAATTAATTAATTATTTACAGTGAGAACCAGATGTTTCCATACACTTCATGAGAAGACACATTTGCATTGTTTTCCCTCACTGTCACCAGAATGAACTTTCTTTTTTTTAGGTCAGTTACAATAAAAAAAAAAAATCTATTTGTCAAATTCCGGAAGAATGAGAGATAGAATTTTTTGCACAATTTTGTATTACTTTTTACAAAACCACAAGTCTGGTTCATCCTTGGGTGTCATTTCAAGACACTTGAAGGTCCAGGTTAATTGGTTAAAACAATGATGGAAATGACCAATTATCATACAGATCATAAAGAAGGCGGGTCCTGTGTTCCAGAGATGAACGAAGAACAAATGCAAAAGACCTGGTGAAGATGCTGAACCTGGTAAGAGTTGTCATGATCCAGAGTAAAACACGTCCTGTACCGACATGAGAGGGAACTTTGCCAGGAAGAAGCTCTGACTCCAAGAGAAACATCAAAAAGACAGACTGGAGTTTGCAAATAAAAAAAGGATAAAGATTTTAATTTTCTGAGAAGTATCATGTGGTCTGAAAAAAGAAATTGTTTGGCCATAATGACCATTATTGAAGGAAAAAGCCTGAGAACACCATCCCAACTGTGAAATACGGGGGGCAGCATCATGCCGTGGGGCTGTTTTGCTGTGGGAGGGACTGGGCTGTGGGAGAAAAATAATTTTATAATAAAATGATCAGAAACAGGTTTAATGCTGTTGATATTTTTTTTGAGAGGATTTTGGGTCTTGGCTTCAAAGCCCAATAAATCCGTCACGGAATTACTGTAGATATAAAAAAGAAAAGAAAAAAACCTTCCAAACGTAAAGTGTGGAGTCTGTCGGAGTGACGACAGAGAGTTTTTCACCTCTTACCCCCCACTTTAATCAAGCCCATTTTCTCCAGTTCAGCTTTGCACAAATCTAAAAGCTGCTCGATGCCAGTGTAATGCCGCATTTGAAAGCTCAGACCTGTCAAATTTCTTAGTCGCTTTTTTGTGGTGTTTTTGTCACTCTGTTGTTTTGTTTCCATCCTCATTTGTCTCCATTTTGCTTTTTTTTCAATAAGCTTTAAAGATCTGAGTAAAGCCGAACTGGAGAAAACATGCTCGGTTCAGGTGGAGGTTTCGTCTTTTTTATTTGCTCTGAAACCAAGATGTTCAGGAGAAAAATATACATTTTCACCTGCAGCCTGTCGCTCAGATGAAGCTGAAACCTCAGCTGGCAGCTCCTAACAGAAAGGACTTGCGCTGAAGGCAGATGGGATGTATAAATCACAATCACTCAGAACAATCCCAGGGCAGAACATTGATTTAGCGTATGCTGTCTTTGGTTGTTGTCGGGACATTAAGGCGTGCGAGGGGCGAGAGGCGCTGACGCTAAGCCTCTTAACGCCTGCGCTCTCTGGGCAAAAGCGCCATGTGACCTCGGCCTTTCTCTCCGGCTCAGGGGAATTACAGGCAGCGAGCTACGCAGAATCACGGCGCGCAGCGAGCGGCGGCTCATTCACGCGCAGTAATATAGATTAATACAGGGTCATGCATATGGATATGGATTTATGAGAACGGTACGGAGACCTAATGGAAGTCAGATTACAATTTCCGCTTGTATCGGATGTTATGGAAGCGTGCAGCTCATATCAGTAGAACTGACTGTGATTAGTAGTATAGGTAGTAGTCGCCATGGTCGAAACGCATAGACCGAGGGTTAATGTGTGTTTTTTGGATCTTGATGAGTTTTTGAATAAGCCATAAGTGAAAACATTTGTAAAAAAAACAAAAAAAACAATCGCGGTTCAAAGCTGAAAAAATCAGGCAGGGTTAAAAAAATCCCTTTGAAAAACCCATCCATCCATCCATTTTCTTCCGCTTTATCCGGGGCCGGGTCGCGGGGGCAGCAGTCTCAGCAGAGACGCCCAAACTTCCCGATCCACACACACCTCCTCCAGCTGTTCTGGGGGGACCCCGAGGCGACACCAGGCCAACTCGGAGACATAGTCCCACCACCGTGCCCTGGGCCTTCCACGAGGCCTTGTTCCACTAGGACATGCCTGGAACACCTCTCGCGGGAGGCGACCAGGAGGCATCCGGAACAGATGCCCGAGCCACCTCAGCTGGCCCTTCCGACGTGAAGGAGCAGCGACTCTACTCCGAGCTCCTCACGGGTAACTGAGCTCCTCACCCGATCTCGAAGGGTCGCCCAGCCACTCTGCGAAGGAAACTCATTTCGGCCGCTTGTATTCGCGATCTTGTCCTTTCGGTCATTACCCAAATCTCATGACCATAGGTGAGGGTGGGAACGTAGATCGATCTCACGCTCAAAGTGACAAAACGTCATAAACTAAACATTGTAGAGGGAAAGTTTGTTTTCTTTAAGAGACATTAATACTAAGACGTAAACCTCCACACTGACCACAGCGTCTGGCCGGTGGAGCGGGACAGTCACATGACGCTCCTC
Source organism: Gobius niger (assembly GCF_951799975.1). Lineage (NCBI taxonomy): Eukaryota > Metazoa > Chordata > Actinopteri > Gobiiformes > Gobiidae > Gobius > Gobius niger. The sequence goes on along the minus strand of NC_136858.1, from coordinate 6,711,499 downwards.
AGTCTGGATGAGTGCTCTTGTTGTTAAGTGAAGTCCTGCTGCTGTTTCCTCCACTGTATTTGCGTGACTCACTGCGATGGCATTAGCTCCGGGACTCTGCACACACGGTCTGTTTGCTTCCTTTGGCTCATGAATAAAAGTGGGATATAGTCTCTGTATGGTCCAGTCACTGGACTCCAGCGTGCCGCGTTTGACCTGGATCTGTGCACCTGTTGGTCCTCAGCAGAGCGCTCTAGCTGGACTGTAGTGGACAGGACCTGTTTATACACATGATGAGGGCTGAGTTGAGAAGAGACACACCAAGAATTAACCGGGAAATTGTCATAAAGCACCCACGGACTGGAATAACCTAGCTTATAAGGTCTCATTACTTACTATTTTTATTTTTTTATTTTTAGATGCTTATTTTAGGACGTTTTGTCGCTATGGAGTCAAATATTTATCCAGGAGTGACTTCAACATGTCTGTGTCGCTCCCTGGTCTTTCCCACGCTAGATAAATTCACAAATACTGACATGTTTAATATCCATGTGTAGCACAAAAGGCTGTGACCGAGATGACGCTGCAATCCAAATCATTTCCTTTGTGGGAGACAGCAGCGTCTAAAGACGGGAGAAATATCCACGGGGCGCATGTGCAGACAAAGGGACTAAACTTTAGGGCTGTTTTCATTCCACTCTTTAAAAACATCTGCACTTTAGTCGCTCCATAGACTTTACAGACTCCCACTAGACTACATTTGGAAGGTTTCTCCAGAGGCATTTTTCAATATCTAATTACTGAGCTTGGATCCCAAAAAAACAAGGCAAAATTAGATTTTACTTTCATAATTAGCTTATTCAAAAACTAAACAAGATCCACAATCTCTCTGAGGAAATTTCTGTGCTAATTTTTATGCATAAAACGTCACGTTTATATAAAAACATCTACAGCAAAAGTTTCAAATTGATATCTCTAAATACATTTTCCCCTATTCACCTGCAGCGTCTTGTCTTGAGAGAAAGTGCACACATTTGTGTTGCTTAACTTTCCAGGGGCAATGCTGTCACAATAATACAAACGACAGCTAACATGGAGTACAAATACAAATGCTTATAATCTGTTTTATGATATGTGCCGAGCGCTCCTCTCAGCGTGGGACTGTGGATGGTGTTCTGCCGCTCAGCGTGACAGCCCCGTGACCCTCCAAACAGCTGAGGCCTGTCCAAATGTGAACGTGGGGTCTGATTGTGAAAAGTAGGGCACTGGTCAAAAGACAGAAAGGAGGTGAGATGAATCTGGGACACAATCTGCATGCGGCTTCACTACTCAATCTACGAGTGTGTTTCTTCACAAACATATTGTTGGTGAAAAGGCAGAGTGAGGGCCTGCTTCTGTTGTTCCTCCTGGCGTGACGCGGAGACGACGGCTAATGCTGTGATTGATGCCTGTTTGGACACATTTGTCACATCAAATAAACAACGTCAGGCTCCTGCTCATACTCCACTATCCAAACACTCCCACAGGCCTTACATTATCTGTGACATACTCAACAACAACACAATAAGGGCAAGGAGTGAGAGACACGAGTCCGTCAGTCAGCCCCCAAGACTCATGTCATGGGAACTGTTATTACATAATGTGACTTCCCCCGCCAGCAGAGGGCGCTCCAACCAAACAAGGTGCAAACCAGCACAGTCCTGAGTGATAAAGTGTCTCAAGACGCGACGTTTTCACACAGTGGGCAAGAGGTTTTTAGCTGGATTCCCTCCCTTAACATCTTCATTTTAATGTTTAAAACGAGATGACGCTGTAATCCAAAAAGCCGGGAGTAATATATGCCCATGTTCAGACAAAGTGATTAACTTAAGGGCCGTTTTCATTCCACCCTTTAACAAAATCTGCACTTTAGTGGCTCCATCAGATTCCACACTTTACAGGCTCGGAATCAAGGCTGTGCTTTATGGCTTGTTCTCTTTTCCGTGTAGACAAACAACATTGTGTGCGACACCAAGGGAATGAGCCTTTTTAAATATGCGAATGACATGTCACTGGTGGCGTCAGGAGAACCCCGAGCAACTGACCAGGTACCGACAATCAGCCACTTGGTCCAAACTTTCAGGGACAAATGTCTGGATCTGAATGTTGCTAAAACTAAGGAGCTGTGCTGTGGAACAGGGAGGTACCAATACCCCTGTTTGAGCCTCTCTGGATCGATGGGTGTCCTCATTTAAATAACAAGGCACAGAGATCGACACCTGTCTGTCCTTTGCCCAGCACAGTGACACCATCTCCAAGCAGGCCCAGCAGAGTTCACCTGCCCAGGAAGCTGAGGAGGTTTAACATTTTAACTGCTGTCTACAGGTCACTCCTCGAATCCATTCTCACCTTCAATATCACATCCAGGTACAATGTTCTTCCCCCAGATCGTAAAACAGGCCACCAAAATCACAGGGTCACCACAGACCCCTCTCTCTGACCTCTACCAGCAGGCACTGACCAGGAAAGCCACCCTGATGACCGCTGACCCCGGCCATCCCCTGCATTCACAATTCCAACTGCCCCCCTCAGGCAGAAGATACAAGGTCCCACAAGCAAATAAAAACACTCACAAAAAATCATTCATCCCATCTGCGATAATGACCATGAGCAAGCAGCATCAGCATTAGTGCAGCAGCCTATATTTGTATGTATTTACATTGTGTGTGTTTTTTTAAATGATTGAATGCCTTTTACACCGTATCAAAGATGAATTTCAGGTCTACATCTGTTTTTGTTGTGTCGATGCAGATGTTCATTAATGTGCATTGTCTCTGTCAAATCAGTACATAAAGAAAATGGAGTCTGTATTGTCTTGCCTGGGCTTGACGATGCTTACTACTCTGTTTCTTCTTCCACTGTCAGGCCCAGACCCTTCATACATCAGACCATCAGACCACAGTCGGACGCTTTAACCTGCGGCGGAGGCTGGAGCTTTCACTGGGACTGGGGGACTCTTCTGGGTTAGGCACATCGCCGTCGCACGCCATTACCAGCACATCCGCGCGGCAGCGGCAGGAGAGCGGTCATCCATCAGTGCTCCCCGCTCAGCTGGATAGGGCGGGGGCCCACGGGGGAGAGCGCGACAGCTGGAGGACTAAACAAATGCAGCGTGTGGCAGGGCTGGAGCCGCGGGCAGAGGCGGAGGCACAGGCAGGAGCAGAGTGACATGAGGGCTGCATTAGGAGAGCAGCGGGAGGAAACTCTGAAACATCCTCAGCTTAAAGTCTTTCACTTTTACCACGACTAACACACTTACACATTTACAAAGATAATATCTGAGGGGTTCAGCCGAGATACTCTATAGAACACACTGCTATGTAAAGAGACATTTGCAAGTTCTTTCAATTAACTCTTCATCTTATAATTTAAATGTAATAATTAGTATTTTAATGAAGAAATGTTGGACAGAAAAGTTGTTTTTATTTGAACTTTTAAGCAACGGACACAAAGTGACATAGATAGAGGTAAAGTTTCATAACAGTTTGACTCATTTCCACTGACATAACATGGTCGGCACGGCAACAGTTGCCAGCAATTGTTTGCCTCTATCTATGTCACTTCCTGTCAACGTCCAATAAGGAAGTGAAACTTTAAACATCACAAAAAAATTGCCAAATTAAAGAAAATCTGGGTCCAATTTTTAGCTAAATCTTCAATATCACTTATATTAACTTAAAAATGGTGTCTAATGTGTCATCTGTACTTCAAACCGGGAACACTCTTAAAGGTTTGTGGAGGTGACTCAAGTACGATCATTGCGTGACTTTAAATCTAACCTCAGACGACAGGGGTAGGGTTTTTGAAGGGATTTGCTCGCGTTCTGAACGTTGGATGGCATCAGGAGTAGAGAGTAGGGTCACAAAGTGACAGGAAAGTCCAGATACATTTCCTGAAAAATGTCCAGCAATTTTCAATCGGAACTTCAGCTCGGTGCTGAAAGGAAAGAGGAGAGCCAAAGGGAGGCGGCTCACAGTGGGACGTGTTTGGTTAGGAGCTGTCCTCGGTGCTGAAGTGGTGTAATTATTCTCTACAAGGCTGATTATTATTCACTTGGTCTAAGTGTGGTAATCAAGTAGAAGTGAACCCTGCGCATTGGTCTGGTCAGGTGCATATCCACTCTGCACGGAGCCGGTGCTGATGGGAAAGTCGGCGAGAGTTTGATTAATGTTGAGATTTTTTCACTGGTTCTCTCCCTGAGCATCTTGAGTATAAACAAGACCAAACGTACTTTTTACGATGCTGATTTTATGACATTTTGTCGGTAGCGAGCCGGGGACAGGGCCTTTCTCATAATCGCTACCCAAATATGGTCATTTCCTTTGTGGGAGGCAGCAGCGGCTAAGAAATAGGGAACCTAAAGATCAAGGACAAATATGTTTATTTTTTTATTTTATTTTTTACTGATTGTTTCACTTATAAACAACTTATTCAAGAACTAAACCGGATCCAAAATCTCTCTATCCATTATTTGAGTGTATAACTGTATACTTGGGTTTGGTTCCGACAGTGACATCGGCCCGCAGCTCGAAGTGGGTTAGCGCACAAGCTGCTGCAGTAATGAAGTGCTAATTCCTCGGGGCTGGCGACGGCCGACTCGTGTAAATACAGCATGTTTGACAGAGCACCTCCTACTCCTCTTCAAGGTATTTCTAAATAAACGCTGGCTCACTGGGGTAATTAAGTGTGGCCCGAATTAAGAGGGAAAGTCAGCGAGGATCACAGCGGGTTATTAGAGTCGATGAGGTCATTCAGTCACAGACGTCTCCAAAGGCGCGTGTCATTTGTTCACTGCCTTGTCCTCATAGAGTCATTTGTCTTCTGCTTTTGTCCACCCAGCTCCAGCTATGAGCCAGGCACGAGTTTAAAGGCTCACTGCGGAACATTCCAGATTAAAGTAATCAGCTCCGGATGATTCGACAGTGGAGTATGCACATTTCCACCATTTTAGGAAAGTATCTTTAATCTTTATGCTTTTACCTTCACGTAAACATATGAGCTAATGCTAAAATACAATATTATCTAAAGAAAGCAAACTGGTGTGAATGTTTTCAAAGACATAAGATGTTCCTCTGATCTGTGTCTCATGAATTCACTCTAATCACAAAAGACTTCCTAAACAAATGAAGCTATCAGCCCTTTTCCAAACGCTCACACAGTTTCACTTTCGTTTTTACTGTGACATAACAAATGCAGCCAGACAGGATTCTTTTGGGACTCTTCCTTTGGTCACGCTGCGCAGTTACCATGTGTTTGGGGGGTGGATTGAACACCGGACACTCTTACTCCAGCGTTTACCGATGAGTGTCATTGTAGCACCGGTTCATCTTGACCTCTCTAATGTGTACATACAACGGATAGAATTGAGACCCAGCTACAATCCGGCGTGGCGTGTTCACATACATAAGTCCCATGTGTGTTCATTAACATGCACTGTCCCGACCAAATAAACAAATCCCCTCCCGATCAATAAAGTCTAAGTCTGTCTTTAACCAATGGGCTGGCAGTTGTTGTGTCCTTAGGCACAAGTCGTAATGATCAGATCATCAGTGAGCGGTTTATATTAAAGGAACAGGTCTCCGTTTTTCCATTGTCTTCTTACCTGAGCTTAGACGAGTTGATGCGTACCTGTCTGGACTTTGTGCGTGCGCTCAGTCACGCAAAACGACCAAAGATGTTGTTAGCATCTGGCCTCTCCCAGTATATTCCTATAGCTCCAAACGGGGTGAAGTTAGAAGCGATCACGCTCTTCCATGGGCAAAAGAAAAGAATGGTGGCCTGTTCCTTTAATGTAAACGTAATGTAAACTAGCCTGTTCCGAGGATAGTGTCCAAACTCCAGTGATCCTTGTTAAATTTTTTCCAGTAGTTTATTATTGATAATTGGTCTGTAACAAGCGGCCGAAATGAGTTTCCTTCTCAGGGTGGCTGGGCGCACCCTTCGAGATCAGGTGAGGAGCTCAGTTACCCGAGAGGAGTTCGGAGTAGAGTCGCTGCTCCTTCACGTCGAAAGGAGCCAGCTGAGGTGGCTCGGGCATCTGTTCCAGATGCCTCCTGGTCGCCTCCCGCGGGAGGTGTTCCAGGCATGTCCTAGTGGGACAAGACCTCGTGGAAGACCCAGGACACGCTGGTGGGACTATGTCTCCGAGCTGGCCTGGTGTCGCCTCGGGGTCCCCCCAGAACAGCTGGAGGAGGTGTGTGTGGATCGGGAGGTTTGGGCATCTCTGCTGAGACTGCTGAGACTGCTGCCCCCGCGACCCGGCCCCGGATAAAGCGGAAGAAAATGGATGGATGGATGGATGGATGGTCTGTAACATCATGACAAGAAAAGATAAGACTAGACTATAAGGACCATGAACTTTTTCCCTCAGAGAAAGACTCTTGGTATCGGTTAATATTCGATATCGGCGCATACTCAAACCCCCCAAAAGCTGGATCGGTGCATCTCTACAAGGCACCTCCAGACACTTCACTCTGGGGAGTGAGTTGCTTCTTATGAAACGTCCACAGTTTCCCGCGCTCTGCCGTAGCTTACACTGATTTCTCCAATTTATTCCTTGGCACTCTCCTCATTATCGGAATGAAATAGTGTTTTATAACACACAGCGGCTAAACATTATTTTCCATCAAGAAGCGTATCATTTGTCGGACAGAGGAGGGAAAATTGCATATTGTGGCACATTCCGCAGACCCTGTTATTAATGCGTAGCCGACAGCCGCTCGAACATATAGAGACGGAGATAGTTGGGAACAGAAACAGATCTTTGTTCTGTCGTCGTCTCTTCATTGTGGTAAACATTTGCTCAGGCTTTTGTGTTCAACAGAGGAAGTGAAGCAGGGCCGTGAGCTGGAAAAGTCACTTCTGACAAATCGCTCTGTGGGGATTTGGTCCGGACTTCATCAAAGTTACATGTTTTTCAGTTAAAGTCGTGGAGCTCTCTGCTGGGGTTTCCGTAAGTGAGACGCTCTGTCGGGCATTCTAACCACTACGCCCCCTCCAGGACAACGGCGCCTTTACTTTTCCAAAGAGAGAGGTTGGCGCAGCATCTCCTCTAACCCACTCTGGGACGTCTAAATATACCGAGAGAACGACGAACTCAAGAAAAACCAAGAAACGGGACGCTTCATTTCCACGGTCTGCACGCACGCCCTCGTACAGCGACCTTGCGGCACGGGAAATGTCAGGAACGGAGTTTGGCAAAGAGGATTCAGGCCCAATTAAAGGAGAAGGGCGGAGGAGGAGGAGGCAAACATTAGCCGTCTCTGCCAGCCAATCACAGAGTGGGGCGAAGGACCAATATGAAGGGTAAATATTAGCTAAGGATGTGGACTCAGATTCCCTCAGAGAGTTTTCTGAGATCACATAGATTGAAGAGGGAAATCGACGATGGAGTATTTCATATTGACACAAGGAGGATCAGGTCATTTCACTTGTAAATCGACAAAGTCACTCAGGAAAGTTTAACATTAACAATGAACAATCAGTGTAAGTACTTCAAAGAAAAGGTTGGAGTACAATCTGTGGATTTATGTTGAGCAAAAGTGACTTTTTAGAGCATTTTGTCTGTTTGGCGAAAGACTGTTGCAACACTCTGAAGCAGAGCTGGAGTGTTGGTGGTTCAATCACGCAGTTTGAATCACACTTGGACTGAAGCAACAGACCGAGGAACCAACAACTAATGGATTATTGAAATACTCCACAACTGTTTGAAGAATGGATGAGTCGTTTTCTGGTTTACTCAAAAAGAGCAGAAATGAGAGGACATTTTTGATGAGAAACTCCTTTGTTTGATAAAGGGAGGGTCTGTAGGGGTTTTTATTCTTTATTCTTTATTTAGTGTTTGTATCTCAGGACAATGATCCAATCAGAGCAGAACCAGCTCCAGACGTTAGACCAGTTTGAAAATAAACATCCTCAGTCCCAGGTCCAGTCTCAGTGCCAGTGCAGCCTCCAGTCCCAACTATTGAGGTTCTTAGATTTCAAATGTTCACACAAACTGATGCTTGTGTTCATGTTCTGCTTTGAGCAAACTGTAGAAATATTTTGAGAATATTCTTTTGTTTTATGTATGCGTTTGAAGAAAGTACAAGCTGTTCTCAAACAGCTGTGTGGTTCCCTGAGGACCATCCTACAGCTACAGAGTCAGTCTGTCTCAATCGGCATCATGCACATTGGATCAGTACAAACCAGGGCCCAACCGATATATCGATATTAGGGTTTTTCAGGATCGGCTACCCACAACTTCCAATGTCCTACAAGGCCTCAGGGGAGCGGAGAAAGAGACTGTGTTTTGGAATCTACTGCTTTTGAAGTACCTATAAAACATGTATATACAGCGCCCCCTGCTGTCTCAGTTCAACATGTTTAGAAGCTTCATACACAGGATTATAGACGAGACATTTTAAAAAATACGGCTTTGAAAAATCCCACATTGGTCGACCTCTAATAGAGATATTTCTAAGATAGAAACAATCGGCTATTTGAGAGTTAAAAATACTAAAAATACATCCAATTAAATTACGTAAAATATATATTGGCCAAGCCCCAAAAATCTATATCGGTCGGGGCCTGGTACATACTATGAATATGGAACATGATCATGTTTGTAAGACATTAGATACTGTTCTATCTGTACCTGAACATGCACATATTTGGAAGGAGGGCTGAATAAAGTCAGTCCTGTGGCTTTATAAGATTATTCACTGTAAGACTTTCAGACTTCTGCAAAGGCTCTGGACCTCGGAGGCACAATAAAAGCACTTGAAGAACAGCTCTGCTTCCAACCATCTTTGTTAGCAAAGAACATTGACAAAACCAAGGTCAGGTGTAGTTATTTTTTTCTTTAGAAACACTCGCCTTAACTTTACTCCATCAACACGTCCTCATGTGGAAAAAGCCTTTCACAGCTAGGAGATTGATTGATTGATTGATTGATTGATTGATTGATTGATTGATTGATTGATTGATTGATTGATTGATTGATTGATTGATAAAAAAAAAAATCTCTGTAGACTGATTTATGACCAAAATAGTTAGTTATAGCCCTACACTGCATATATAATGTGTCCCTGTGTTCCTCACAACATCCACCCAAGGACACTTCAGTCTTTCTTTGAGATGGAAAAAAACACTGCGGTGGAGCAGCTGAAAATCCCATGGTGGTAACTATGGTAACAGTCAAAATGCAGATTTCTAGCCTTCGTTTATTGTGTGTGCTGATGGTCAGTAGAAAGGACTTTCAGCCATAAGAATAATGTGGCAAGTAGGGTTGGGCGATGTCCCCTTAATTGGCCGTTGACGATGTTTACAGTGAACCATCGTGATGGACGATGATATCGTCCATTTCTCATTATAAGCATTTTTTTAAAGACATTTACATAGCCTATATATATGCTGCATATTACTATGTATGTTAGGAAGATGTGAGATTGCAGGATAAATGGATCTAAACTAAACATGATCTGAACAGAGTCACGGAACAGAGTTTTGCAAAAGAAATGTGTTAAAACTCGTGCGTAAAGTCTGAGAGGAGAACGACGTATTCAGAGCGTGAACTCCAAGGCTCTTCTCCACTAATATAAATGTAAATCGGAGCTCATTACTTGCATTTGCTCAGTTTTAACGCAATGTTTAAGAAACAGTGGGTGAACGGGACAATATTTAGAAGTTTGCGTCGTAGCCTACGTTTTTGAAGCCGCTCCACGCGCCGCCCGGTCCGTAACCTCTTAACTCCTGCACCGCCTCTTTCTCTCTCCTCTCTCTCCTCTCTCGGTCCTTCGTGAAAATAGTCCGCGCGCTCAGCTAGCTCCGATGTGAGAGCTATTCTCGTTATTTTAAAACGGTTTAAGTTTCAATACGCAGCAAAGCAAAGCAAAACCACGCGGTGTTAAACTCTGAGCTGCAGAGAGAGAGAGAGAGAGAGAGAGAGAGAGCGCCGCGCGTCAGAAACAGCAGCGCTGCGTCTTTACGTTAATAATTACGGCTAACACATCGTGGCTTCTGGCAGGCTACTGACGCTAGCGCGCATATTAGTTACATCAGTGATTTAATTTACAGTGCAATCCCTGCAAAGTTTGTAGGTTTACAAGGCCTACAGAAGACCGTGTTTTTGACGGGAGGGGGCGTGGCATCACGATGGTGGCTCTCCATCGTGATGTTGCTCATCCATCGCCGATGGACGATGATATCGTCCATCGGCACAACCCTAGTGGCAAGTTTATGAATCCAATCACCGTCAAACATTATTTTCTTTTTCTATTAATTTTCATTTTGAAAATGTCTTTCAAAAACGGTTTCTCTTGCTGATTTGATATGAGAACACACATGAATGACGTCAAGTGTAAATCGGGTCCATATGGATGTTTATTCACAGCAGATTGTTCAGCAGAACCAAAAAAACGGCAGTCATAGTTAGCGCTGGCATGTAACATGATGCTAACATGCAGCATGATGCTAACATGTAGCATCATGTTAGCATCATGTTGGCATTCTCTGTTCTTTATGTATTCATGGGCTGCTGAACCACTTTGCTCCTCTCCATGTCTGTGTATCTTTATTTAGTAGAAAACTATTTTCAAAGGGTTTCAACAGCCCATAAATAACGTGCTAATGCTAACGCTAGCTAGCACTAGCTACGACTGCTGTTTTTATTGACTCAAAGCTCCGATCTTTTGTAAAAAAAGAAAGAAAAAAAAAAGACAGTGTGCATGGAAATGGAACCCACTCCTTCCATGTTCGTGTCCGTCTTTAGTATATAATATAGCGTTTATAAAAGTCTGTAGTGATGGTCCTATTGTTCAGCTTAATGCAGGTGCTCAGACACAGGCCCCGCCCACTCCTCGTATATAAGTAGTATGTTGTTAAGAAAGTTGTGGAAGGTTCATCATATCACCCACTATTCCATTGTCCCGCCCAGCACTCCCTCCCCTCCCTTGATCTATTAGCAGTGGTTAATCTGAGTGCTCCACAGCTGGACCGGTCCATCGTCCGAGGCATGTTCCACGACGCCGGGGGGACGGAGGGGGCAGGAGTAATTGGGGAGGTTGATGAACGTCCAGCGCGTGGGAAAGTCAGCCAAGCGCCGGTGTGGGGAGCGCAGTGGCGTTTGTGTAAAGGTTAATGCCTGTTTGGATGGGAGCTGCCGGAGGGGATCTGGCACGCTAATGAACCGGCGGAGGAAACTTTCCGGAGGCGTGAGGAGCGCAGGACGCAGAGGAGAAACTCGGAGACGCAGACTGTGGGGAGTCGCTCCACTTCCCACTAAAACTGTGAAGTCTTTGTCACGTTTAAAAAGGAGAAGGCACGTATTATGACCGAGTATGACCACAAGAACGGTGTGTTGTCGGGATGTACAGACTGTTGCTAAATAACACAGTGCTTTGGGATATTTTTGAGAAATTGCACTATGGCGATGACAGATTTTAGCTGAAGCTGCACGATTTGGACTCAAAACCTTATTGTGATTTTCGGTCAGGCGGTGTATAAAACGAGCAGCGTCTAATTAAAATAATGCTCTGCTACAGTGATATTGCAGCACTGATCTGTGACTGACTCCCACTGCCCCCTGGACACATAAAGGGCAGGGCGAGGTCATGATGTAAGTGGAGGAGGGAGAAGGGCAGCACACTTACTATATGACCTTTACACCAGCACACAAGTGTTTCTCTATACGACTTCTGCAGCAGGGCATTCACTCAATTCACTCTTATTCACTGCAAACCAAGAGGAGTCACTTATAAAGTTTGCTGTAGATTGTGGAATAAATACAAGAAAAAACGTATTGCAAAGAGTTTGTCATTTTATGTTTTAATATAAAATAAACACATTTCTCAAAATGTAAGTAATAGATAGGGCCAGGTTTAAATGTATGGTTTTATTTTGTGACATATAGTTACAAAGATTTTTTTCAGAGGAGTTTTTGGACCTGAAGAAGCTTATAGGTTATAAGAAAAAAATACAATTTTGCTTGATTTTAGGGTTGTTCAAAGCTCAAAAAAATATATATATTTTTTTAAATTAAAAAAATCAAGCTTCTTCAAAAAGCTTCGTTTTTGAAGAAGCTTATAGGTTATAAGTGGGAAAAGTCTAAAAAACAAAAGTTTGATTGACTTTAGGGTTGTACAAAGTTAAAAAAAAAACAATCAAGCGGCCATTAGATAGATACAGACGGTATATTTGGAAACACCCATATTTGGTCATGTTTGAAAACAGTTCAAAACAACTTGGAGAAAAATCTCCAATCTCTTTCTGTAATTATTCAAAAACTACTTTAACAAATGCTGAATTATGAATATAGTTTTCTACTGAATAAAGATACAAAGACATGGAGAGGAGCAAAGTGGTTCAACAGCCCATAAATACTTAAATAACGGAGAATGCTAACATGACGCTTCATGTTCGCATGAAGCGTCATGTCAGGCCCTCGGCAAGGCCACGCCCCCTTCTATGACGCAATGTCATCTGTACTTATACTGAAAAATCCCTCTGATACACCAGGAAATATTACTGAGTCCAAGACTGTAAAGTGTGGAGTCTGTAGGAGCTACTGAAGTGGAACGAAAACCTCTCTTTGGAGAAAAGTCTGCAAATGCTCCCACAAAGGAATTGACCATATAAGGATTACAGAGACTTGTCAGGGGGATTCCATACATGTCAGTATTTGTGAATGGATACGTGTGGGAAACAGGGTGAAGCGTGGCCATGTATGTTTAGACAAAATTCATAAAAGAAACATCTTGCAGGGGAGTTTGGGTCTATGTCACACTGACATTGAGATGAAGATGAGAAAAACCTGACCACAGCCGCCTTTAGGACAGCTTCGCTCGTGATGCTTATTGTCCCAGGTTTGAAGATTACAGACTCGCAGAGGTTGCTGCTCTTTTGCACAGAGGTCAGGATGACAGCAGGCTATATTGGATTATGTACGTTGCACATCTGCTTAAGGTGGTTCCGCTGAAGCGTCCCAGTGGTGCTGTGACACTCACTGCCCTCAACATTTGTGAGGGGAAAGCCTTTGCCTAAGGACAGCTGCTTCTTAATAGTGATCATACAACCCAACAACGCGCTCCATGCACATGAAGCTCACATATAAATAGACTTTATTTTAAGGTGAGGCATGGCGGGTGGAAACTGATTGATTTTTTCCACGTGGAGTCTTGAGATTTGCGTGTAGTCTTCCCCCTTGACTTCTCAGCTTTAATGTCAAAGTCAAAAATAGACCACACTCACCCTTTTACGATGACGTTTTGTCAACTTAAATGTCTGAAATCACAACAATATCACTTTGTCAGATTTCCCACACGTACCCCTTCACAAACACTGTTTGGAATCCGCGCTCCGCACATGACAGCCCTGACAAGACTGAACTGTGGAATCTTTAGGGCCTTTTCTCAAAATGTGGCTTTTTTACACTCTTTCAACACTTTAGTAGCTCCGACAAACTCCAAACTTTCCAGTCTTGGACTTTGAGGCACAATACCTGTGTATTGTCATGGCCGTCCTTCGAGGTCAATATGTGACATGTGAAAAAGGTCAACCACTTTCTGTCATATACTGACTATAACAAATCATGACACAATGCAAACTCCATGACTCCACCAGGCTGAAGATAAAAGATAAAAAGTAATGTAACAAGAGGGATTTCAGAGGGCTGGGTTGAATTCATTGATTCATCAATTTGAATTAATGTTCCTTTGAATAGCCCAATATCGCAAAAACAAAAACCTTCAATCGATGTTTGTTTCAATAGACAATAACCATGTTCCGCTCTTCATTTTGAGCACAAGCTCGTCCATCTAGCAACGTTACAGAGGGGCAAAAACCGAGCACAAACAGCTCCCCTGGATATAAAAGGGCTATTCACCTTATTCTGCCCCGCCCACTTTTGACTCTTTTTGCTTTGTCTCTGCACTTCCATTGTCCTGACACTTCCGGTCGAGAGCAAAGCCCGTTCATTAAGCGGAGGGATCTGATGTTTAGTCGATTGATTTGTGTAAAATGTCCAATGTTCATTTGCACCAACATGTCAACACTAAACTGTGATGACACTTTTTTATCGGGCATTCATCGAAGTGACCCTGACTTTCTGCCTGGTTGCCTGGTATGGGAGCTCCTCTGGGGAGCAACACGAGGGTTAGGTATGTTCAGTCACTCCCCGTTGAGTTTCAGAAATATTTTTTATTTATTTATTTTTTATTTGACAGGGACATGTACAGGAGCATTAATCAGCATATGAAAAGATGTTTTGTACCAGACTTTAGCTCTTGGAGCTCATTTCCATCTGCAGTCCCCGAGACAGACAATTACAAAACACTACAAAAAGCATAAAACAATACAGTTCACAATATTTACAGACAGTATTTACATTTCATATACAAAATATATTGATTGTTGTATTAAAGAGTTTTTTGTAGTTTCTCACACCTCTAAGATCCCGGAAGTAGAGCTGTGACGTCACTACTTAGATACAGACAGCATCTCTGGAATCGCCCATACTATATAAGGGCGAACAGCTCAGGGGGAAAACTATTTGGAGAAAAATCTAAACTTTTTCCAATTATTCAAAAACTACTTTAACAAGTGCTGAATTATGAATATAGTTTCTACTAAATAAAGATACAATGACATGGAGAGGAGCAAAGTGGTTCAACAGGCCATAAATACATAAAGAACGGAGCATTCAAACTTGATGGTACATGTTAGCTACAACGCCGTATTTCTGCTTCTACTGAACAATCTGCTGTGAATAAATATCCATATGGACCCAATTTAGACTTGACTTTATTTGTATGTGATGAAAAAGTATATTTCACCAGAAAATGGCTAAAAAGAGTAAAAAACTGTGTTTCCCAGAAGATTCACGCCCCCTTCTATGACGAGATGCTGTCTGTATCTATCTTCCAAACAAAGATTTAGTTGTTTACTTCCTAAAATCTTGCCATGGACAGCTTAAGTCCATGGTAACAACAGAGGGTTCAATTCTAGTTTAGTTTAGTTTATTTTGAGCAATTTACATTCAGGTTTCTTTCAAATTTCAAAACTATAAAATTATGGATGCTCAAAATGGAGTAGGCTCAATACTCATTTACACAACATAATAAATAATATGCTCTACATTACATTCACTTTGGATGTAAACATGGAATGGAATTCTTAATGTAAATATTCATATTATTACTAATTGATCAAGTGATAGTTAGTTTCTACTATTTCGTTCTTCTAAGAACGTCTTCCATATCCGAGTTCATTTGATTCTGCGTGACATCCTTAACTGAATCCAAAATCAATCAAATTGAATCAGGCCCCTGTGAATCAAATCGAATCGATACCCAGCCCGAAAACCTTTTACATATTATTTTCACTAATAACTAGTTTATTAAAAACCTAAACCAGATTTCCCAAAATCCCTCATGAACAATGTTTTATCCACAAAATAAACGCGTACATTTTTACCTGGATCGCTTTTGTCGCCAAATTAAAGGCCGTTTTATCCATGTTTATGCATGAAAGGTCTCATATTCATATGAAAACGGAAGCATAGCAGAAAATAGCGGTGTCAGTGAAATAAATAGGCCGTGCATGTCCCCCCTCCCCCCTGCCGTGTGAGAGTGACGTCACCACAGCTGCTTATTCCAGGGCACACTCATATTTCTGGCCCAAAAACAAACACATTTTAAATGCGCGTAATCCATCACGTCCACATGGTCCCGGGCTCAGAGGAGGAGGAGGAGGAAGGGGGTCACATGGTCCGGAGCTCAGTGCGGTGAGGGGGAGGTGGGGGTGGGGGGTGTTGCCGTGGATACAGCGCTCCCCTGACGCGCCGGGGCAGGTTGTGTCTGCTGAGTCAGCGATGCACCGGGCTGATTGGGGAGAGAGGATTTAGGAGGATGTTATTGTCATATTTGGACAAGAGACGGGTGGAATAAACAGGCTTAGCTTTAGCATTTGTCTGTCACAGAGATTTCCATCGAGAGATTTTTCATCTATTTTTTACAGGGATCATAGTCACTTTAGATGAGAATAGAGTTCCCACAATCTGGAATCCCATCGCTGCTGGATGGACTTTAGTCTATGTCTTAGCTGCTCGGTTTAAAGCCATGACACGAAGGCTTTGCTTCATAAACTACACAGAAGAAAAACAAAAGGCCGTCCAAGGGAATTGTTAAGAGCAAATGTGGACTGGTTTAGACCTGGTCTGGAGTGGTTAAGACCAGGCTGGGCTGGATTGGAGTGGTATAGAGCAGATTTTGAGTGGTTTGAGCTGGTTTAGATCAGGTTTGGACTAGTTTATATCAGGTTTGGACTAGTTTATATCAGGTTTGGACTGGTTTATATCAGGTTTGGACTAGTTTATATCAGGTTTACACTGGTTTAGATCAGGTTTGGACTAGTTTAAATCAGGTTTGGACTAGTTTATATCAGGTTTGGACTGGTTTATATCAGATTTACGCTGGTTTAGATCAGGTTTGGACTATTTTATATCAGGTTTGGACTAGTTTATATCAGGTTTGGACTGGTTTATATCAGGTTTGGACTAGTTTATGTCAGGTTTACGCTGGTTTAGATCAGGTTTGGACTAGTTTAAATCAGGTTTGGACTAGTTTATATCAGGTTTGGACTGTTTTATATCAGGTTTGGACTAGTTTATATCAGGTTTATGCTGGTTTATATCAGGTTTGGACTAGTTTATATCAGGTTTTGACTGGTTTGAGTAGGTCTGGGCTGGTTCAAATCAAGTTCGGACTCGTTTAGACAAGATTTGGAGTGATCAGTCTGGATCCCCATACGAATAAAACTAGGCCAGGAAACAGTTATTAGCCCTGGAAGCTAGCATCACAACGTTCCAGTAGAGTGTACAGTAAGTGTTGAATTGGGTTATGGTTTGCATATTTATTTGGTGTGCATTGGAAAGATATATAATCATTAAAATTCCTCCCCAGAACAGCTCAGGCTCCGCTTTGTAGTGAAATGGCGACCCATAAATATATGCAGGCGTTTAAAGTACAGCGAGACAGCGAACAGAGAGAATGGAATCTAAATATTGTAAACGCCACAGGGCATAGCGGCTTAATCCATACTAAACAGTCCCCTTTACCCAGCGCCACGAGAGTGGCAGCGGCGTCCTCAGCGATCAGACAGATGTATGCGGCAGGATACGCTGCAGCAAAGTGAGCCATGCCTTATTCATGCGCCGATGTCAGGGTGGAGTTTAAAAGGCATCCCAGTCAGTTTGGCGTGTGTCCCTTTTTAAACACATGATCTATTATATATATGGGAATGCACGCGGCGGCACTACAATGAGGTGTGGGACCAAATGGAGCCATCACAAGAACAAGCCGCTGTCAGTCAGAAAGTATGGTGTAATTCAGCGGGACAGCACTCTCCACCTCTCTACTGCCCGAGGAGTCTGCAGCTACAGAGGAACTTCTCCCTAACTATTATAATCATGAACAACTCTACTTATGTCTGTTGTTATTCTGCATGTTCCATTTCTCCAGGACCTGCTCCTCTAAGCTTTAAAAGGCTCTATGCTTGATGTTTTTCTTGTCGTCTCATGAAAACAGAATTCGTTTTGTCCTTGCGTACATTGTAAAAGCAGACATTAGTGAGGCAATGACCTTGTGCGCGGTGCATCTACCTCTAAAGCCTTTTTATCCATTATGAACTAGCAGCTTGCTGTTGTGGAAATGAGGGACAGGGCCTCTAAAGCCCCAGAACGATCACCCCACACTTTCTGCTCAGAATGACTTCCTGACAAAATTCCTTCATGCTGATTAGCAGCCGCTATAGGCTGAACATCCTTTATTTACTGCTGCCACAGGATGAACAGAGATGTCATTTAAGGCAGAGGTTTTAGAGCTCTGTTACACAGTCTCAGCTCTTCGCTCGTGCTGTTTTGCATATTGTTGTTTCCTGTGCTCCTCTCACTGCAAGAGTTCATATAAACCACCAGCCGTCCTGCTTCAGTGTGGCCTTCATTTGCGATGGAGCCTCACCGGTTTATTCAGACACAGTGACGATGCTAATCAGCGCCTCTCTGTAAAATCTGAATCTGTCCTCCAGCCCCCTCTCACCCCTCTCACCCCAGCCGGCTGATGACACTGTTAGTGGGATAATTATCAGGCTGTAATCAGGGCGCTGTTGGCGCTTCACATGTGCCTCGTCATAAACACTGCCTCCCCGGTGTCCCCTTATGCCCCCTGTTCCTGCTCACTGCGCCATGTTCCAGAGTGGTCAAAATAAGGTTAAAAATGTAGCTTTAAGTTGATACACACAGGGAACACAAATGTGTGTCAACCATACAGATTGTTACATAGCACATTACATTGTACTAAATGTGTCAGGTATCAAGGGTAGTGTAAAATAAAGTGACCAACACATGTCACAATGGGGTGCAAAACCAGCGCCATACCCTGCAGGTCGAGGCTAAATGGGTTGCAGTGTGCAGGGCAGGGAACTATTTAAATATGCAACTAAGGGACGCTACAACCATTGAGGCTGAGGCGCGACGTCAGGCAAAAGAAATCCCTGAAACTGCCTTAAATGTTGTGTGAACGATTCATTCTCTTGCACTACCAGGTAAGTTTTCCTCTCATGTCAGTTCAGTATTGATAACATATGAGTGCTATGGTTAAGTTAGCTGCTAGCTAAACCTCCAGGAGCAGAGGCGAGCCCTCTGCCGGAGAGAGAGGCTGCTGGACCGGCTACATCTGCCCACGCGGCCGTGACTTTCATTCAGCGAGGTAACATATTAGTTATGACTCTCCAGCCGCCATGTCCCGTGTGCTATCAGTGCAGTGGAAAACAAAACCACCTGCAAATGAAAGATCAAGGCTCTGCTGAGAGCAGCTAAACGCTTCCTCAAGCACTTCAAAAGTAAACCTGAAGATATTCCAGCTGCAGAAACTGCTTTTGTGTGATAATGTCCATCTACAACAGCTTATAAAACCTAAGAGATAGGACATGGACATAGTAATAGGCTGGAACGAAGGCAATTCTGGTGACTGGCCCAGTGCAAGGTAATCAAATGGGAAACACCTCTTAGTTCCTTAACACAGTTTTGATCTCTGTTTACTTACCATACGAGGTAATGATTGGACAATGACCGTTTTGGGGCGTGGTTTTGCGAAAGCTCAGTTTTCAGGTCCAGACCAGAGCTGACAGCACAAAGTCCAAATAAAGAGTATCAATGCAGACGTGACGCCCATTTAATCACTTGCATTTCCTTTACACTGTGCATTTCGGATGAATGTTCGACAATGGCCTTTGGGATTATCCGAAAACACATCACACCCCTCTTCGACAGCGCTCCAGCTGTGAGCGCGGGGGCCGGCTGTACGTGCGAGGTTGGCAGGGATTCGGGAGCATGGGACGGGCAGGGGTGCCATGGAGCGTTGACGGCGCCGTGACGTGTTCATCTCAACGGGAGCTCGGCCAATTCACAACCAGATACGAGCCGCGAACTGATCCCTCAGCTGATAATGAGGACAGGGACTTGGAATGGAACAGCCACGGGTTAAATCCTCTGAGATCGTCAGGAGAGTGAACCAGTTTGTCACATTACACAGTCGACTTCATGTGTGTGTTGATGGAGCTCGGGGGAGTTCTTCACATTAAAGGCTAAAGGCTAAAGGCTAAAGGCTAAAGGCTAAAGGCTAAAGGCTAAAGGCTAAAGGCTAAAGGCTAAAGGCTAAAGGCTAAAGGCGAGACGCAGCAGATGTAGATTTTCTGTAGTCTTATTTTATTATATATTTTATTATTTTGTGTGTTGACATATTAGTTATAAAGATTTCCGCAGAGGGATTTGGGATCTTGTTGAATGTTTCGAACAAGCTAGATGTTGGTGAAGCAATCAATGAGAAAAAAGTGGAGAGAAAGTGGATTCCGTGCGTCACGTGGATGCATGAGCCGACCATGCCACAGCCCTTTGGTCGAGAGTGTTGGATATGCGGAGAGTGAAGAGAAGTGTCTTGCTCTGGGGCACAATGACAGTAGGAATTACCAGAGGTGGACTGAACCGACACACTTTGGGGTGAGAGTATTGTTTTCAGCTTTACTTCAATTGTTGCTGAAAATACGTATAATATCAATGGTAAATATTCAGAGCTCCGAAAAGGCTGAATAATTCATAATACAGGACGTGAAAAATGTTTAACCTGTTGGCAAATCAAAACACACGTCTTTTGTTGAACATTTGTTGTTCTGTTTCACGGAAACTCCCGCTCAAAACAAGAGGATCAGCCTTTGCTGCTGCGCACAAACACTCACAAACATTTGCATCCCAGCTTTTGCATACGACAGCCAGGTCACCGTCTGCATAATCTTTCAAATGTGGCCATGAATGTTTTTAAAAAATAGTACGGCGAGCTGCTTCAGACATTCTGTTCCCTGAGGAAAATTAAATGTGGCACTTGACCTTTGGGGTCTATAAATAATATAATTCCTCTGAATGTCTTTGGTCTGTTTCTCACGGTGCCGTCAGTGCAGTCGAACTGCTGTAAGTTCAAGCTATTTCTAATGTTTACACCAGTATGTCATCATTCCCACTAACCATGGTCCACAATATTTCATTTGTTATATTTCCCACTACATTTTCATGGTTTTGAAGCTATTTAAGTATATATATTTTTAAGTGATGCACAGAGTAAAGTCTGAGGAAAACCTAATCAAAAATTCCATTTTATTTTTTTTTACAGCCGCTTTAGGACAAATCTAATAATTTTTTGTTTTTATTTGTTTTATGTTATGTGCTGGATAAAAACAAAACAGCTTTAAAGGGACTATATTGAGTTTAAAAATGATAAAATGTTCCAACAATGTCCTAATGTGTAGACTGAGCTCAGACCTGTTCACCACAACTGCCTCTAAAATCCTGCACTGTCGCTAAAAAAGGTGTTACTTCGGGTCCGAATTGCCGTCATGCACGAGCTTAAAGGGATACTTCAGGATTTTTGACATTTTCATTCATTTCCTAGTTATCCAGAGTGTTGCTGATTTCTGGATATATATATTTTTGTAATTCAAGCAGTTCTTATATTTGAAGAGTTACGTGGCGCTAGGCTAATGCAAGGCTAGCACATTTCTATGATATCAGCTAGCCTGCATTAAAACAGTCTGACCTGCTCCACAGTGCACCTGAGGCAAATCACTTATAACACCAGACTAACCATATAAATGTTTGTGTCGTAATTTTAACCATTTTGCATCTAAAATACCTTGTATTTGAGCAGCATCAGCTTCGTGGTTGTATAAGCTACGCGGCGGCGGAGGTATCTGCTAGAAAATAGTCAATAGTCAAACAGTCAAAATGCGATCATTCATGTGATGCAAGGTCAGTTATATTCCAAAAATTATTCTATGGACACAGCCATTTATATAATTAGTCTGGTGTTATAAGTGATTTGCCTCAGGTGCACTGTGGAGCGGGTCAGACTGTTTTTAATGCAGTGTAGCTGATGCCATAGAAATGTGCTAGCCTAGCACAAGCCTAGCACCATGTATCTCTTCAAATATAAGAACTGCATGAATTACAAAAAAAAATATCTCCAGAAATCAGCAACACTCTGGATAACTAGGAAATGAGGCCCTATGTCAAAAATCCTGAAATATCCCTTTAATATAGAAGGTGCAGTTACATGTATGACTCACTACTGAGGTGGCAGTAGTGAGTATAAAATGGCGAACTTGCATCTAGCCCCTTTAAACAATGAGCAGACAAAGGCCACTTTGTATTTGTAAGGTCAAATCGCCAAATCCTAGCTGGGCTAATGCTAATGCTAACAGTACAAACAGCTTGCAATGTGCCAGTCAGTGTTAATATTCATTTTCATTTGTATTCAAACTTACACTAGACATGAGCCTACTATGAGCTCCATTACATCCTATAGTCTTCAACAGCCATAAGTATGTTTTTTCAAACATATAATTGCCATACTGCGCAGGCCTTTCACATTAGACACAGCAGTAATAATCCCTTGTATGACGATGTAAAAGCAGAAGCGCTCTTGCTCCACATAATGTCAGCGCTGTAGAGCTCCAGGCAGCGCTGTTGTTTGCCGCCTTAATTAAAGAGATTATTCTTTTTCTTTTTTTTTAGGTCCCAAAATGCAGTTTAGCGACATTTAATATTTGAGTAAACGATGTGAATGAAAACAACGGGACTTTGGCGGGAACAGTGACAGCAACATCAAGAGCAGCCATTAGATTCGATGAGCTCTTCTGATTCCCATAACAAGCGTTTGCAGCGGCACGACTGCTTTACAACGCACTGCATCGGAGCAGGTCAGTGCACATGGTTTGTGATTACGTTGAGGGAAATGTAGTGGCTGTGGGAGTGGTTGGGAAAGTAGGCACCACGACTACAACTGAGCCCGGCCTAAAGCGGCAAATGAGGACACAAGCACAAGTTCCATTCCTCGTCTGAAGCTGCGCTACAGACCTGATCTGGACTGGATTAAGGGCAGTGCTGGGACAGTGGAAGTAGGAGAGCCTCCATTTATATGTTCATTTACCAAAGTGCATCTGGCAGCCCTGTGTGTGGGGCTCGTTCTGCTTGGACAATCCCCTAAGAGTCAAAAAGAGCTGAAACATTAAGCCTTTGTCAGTAAAGCAACATTTCAATTATTATTAGTGAAACCAACATTTGATTTGAGCAAGTTTTCCTCAAGTTTCTCTAGATAATGGGACAACGAGGACACGTTCATGAAATTCTGACAAAAGGTCATACTTTAGGATGGAAGAAATATCTATTTTAGGCCATGAAGCATGATGAAACGGTGATGTGTATTTGTATACAGGCTCAGGACGATCATGGAATAATCCCAATTAGGTTCATTAGGTCTTCTAAGAATGATGCTACTAGAAAAAAAAGTAGGATCCTGGAACAATAATTAACTCCCAAATGTCCTAAGCTCGATTCAGCTTTACTATGGAAAGCTCCTAGACGACCGAAAGCCTAACAAACGATAAACCCTAAAATGGACTTCATTGTAAAACATGCCAGGTGATGCTTAATGCAAATGAGACAAACCTTCCGCCCTGGGCCTTCTGCATTTGCATAGCCTTGTTATTAGAAACAACAGAGTGCAGCGTTTTGAAAGCGTACGCTCAGATTAATCCCATCAATCTCCCCCATCGCCACTTCAGCGGGAGCGGCTGACACCGCGCCCGGGTGGGAATTGGTTCAATATCTGAACTCTAAGCTCTTGGACTCCCTCGTGGAAGGGTGCGGCCCTTAAATAGACTAGTGCTCCTAATTCGGAGTGAAAAATGTGTACAATTTGTCATATTAGATTGCAGCAGTTATTTGTCTTCCCTCTGGTAAACCCATTAGGATCTGTGTGGCGGTGGGACGCCTCGTGCCCCGCCCACTGCTCCATAACCGGATGGGTGGATGGATGGACGTTTCCCTCGCATTAGCACATTGTTGCCGTCTCTCTCTGCTCTGTCACCGCGGGTTGAGCCAGAGCTTTGTCTTCATTTGGCCGACGGATGCAGGAGTCACCCCGCCCCCCTCTGCCAGGCTCCCCGGTCTCCCGTGGCGCACAGGTGACCGCGGGGTAATGGCGGGGAATGGCAGGACTCGGGCGGCGGAGGTAGCGCATTCCTGAAGGATGGAGCTCATTACGGGTCTGGTGTTTAGGTGCGCGGGTGACTGACAGGGAACGGCAAAGCGCGCCGAGGCGAATGCGGAGCCAGTGCTAATGATGAGGCTCGGGACAGAGAAGTCAGGACAGGCTGAAGCCGCCATTTCGCCCGCTACATGTGCACAAGTTAGGACAATTAGATGGCACCCACACCGGACCAGACATGCACGATTATTCACTTCGCGAAACACAGGCTTGGTCAATGTACAGCCGAGATGCCAAAACACGGGAGAAAGAGCGCATGGGCATTTGGATTCTCTTGAAACAGCACAGCAGTGGCAGCAGAGGCAGTATTATAACTCTCACACTGACAGACACGCTATTTAGCATTTACCTGGGTAAAACAAGGCACATGCTAAATCAGAAAGCTGTGCATTCCTTGTATGGTGCACTGTTTCTACCTTTGTGCATCTATTGTGTGGAGGTGTGGGGTTATCAGGCGACAACAATTTAGCAGAAAAGAGTTGTAAGACTTTCAAATGCAGTGTGCAGAACCACTAAGAAGAGCCTCAATGCATCGATAAGTGGTAAAATTGAGGAGTAAATTGAACTGAAACTATTAAAGAAAGTAGCAGCATGATACTGACAGTCACAGGTCAGCGCTCGCCAACAAACAGGCCTGAGCTTTGTCTTTGTTCCTCAGGCTCCAGATCAACGTTTCTCTTTTCCGCTGATTTGACTAGGTTTTTTCAGTTCTACTTCACTTTGCTTTTCCAACTCAAGGACTCTCTGCCTTGTTTGCGCAGCTCGCCTCAACAGTGAGCTAGCACGCATTTCGGAAGAGAGGAATTGATGACGCACAACTGATGGCCTCAGACTGAACAAATGAATTAAATACACATAAACATTAGCTCAAAACAACATAAAAACGAGAGGAAAGAGATGTGGAACAACTGGGTTAGTCGCCAGGTCACTGCTGGCTAGACCATCTGACCCGCTGTAGTGTCCGAATGTAAACGATGACTCCAGGATCCTTCACTGCTTTTATTTTACAGACTGTGCCAGGAATCCAGTACACAGATGCAACGTTACTTTTTTGCTTTTTGATATTTTAGATGTTTGCTGGCCAAGGAAAACATTTATAACGCTCAAATAAAGTTCATTCAAAACTGGCTCCTTGGGAATGTTTCACAACAAAATTAAAGACGTTCCTACAAAATGGGACTCACATGGAGCTGCATACTCCAAGCCTTGGTGGGAGCTCATCCTCCTCTTGCTCTTTTTCAACATTTTGTATCTTATCTTAAAGGGACTATACGGAGTTTAAAAACCTCCCCCTACATGTTCCAGCCATGTCCTAATGTGTAGAATGAGCTCAGACCTGTTCACCACAACTGCCTCTAAAATCCTGCACTGTCACTCAAAAAGGTGTTACTTCGGGTCCGAATTGCCGTCATGCACAAGCTTGATATAGAAGGTGCAGTTACACGTATGACCTGAGGTGGCAGTAGTGAGTATAAAATGGCTAACTTGCATCTAGCCTCTTTAGCCGCAGAATTCAGATAAGAAGCATTTTGCAAATTTCAGTATGATGGCTCGAATTTTCTGCAAAGTCCATCTTACCTAAACTAACGCATCTATAATTCAGCATTTGCTAAAACATTTTTAGTATAAGGTGAAAGAGCAGCGCACCTCTACAGAATCTAACAGAATTTTTCCCCCGCGGAGGCCCCTGACATGGCTGCCGTCTCTATCTATGGGCACCAGAAAACACTTTTTTCTCTTCCTCAAACCCATCCTCAATAAATTGGAAGCTTGGAGGTTGTAAAGCCCTGTGATGGAGAAGCGGATTGGTCTAGTTCTCCTACAAACACTCCACCATTAAACCCATTGTGACAGGAGGCCCAGAGGACGACCAAAGGGGAGATTAAAGAGGGCTTGAAGTTTGTTGGTGTGAAAGTCGAGGAGGCTTTGATGGATTTCACTTCAAAGCAACAGCGTTTTGCAGAAAAGAGACCACGTGCTGCATTTAGCATGTTGGATTCTGACCCGTGTCCACGACAGATGCAACATTCCCGACAGTCGGGGTCCTGTATGCATTGTCGTGGCGACGGCGTTAGCAGTAGGCGCACGCTTTGCTTTTGTTATCAGCATTAGCTTGTTCCTACACAGAGGGAAATGTCACAAACCTCGGGGATATTATGCGCGCTGCAAATTGAACTCTCATTACCCAAACATACTGTAAACAAGTAAATATTTGCACTCATTGCATTAGCCTTTGTGCAGCTACATAAGCACTTTCTGGGTGAGTGGGTACGACGCTCGCAGCCCATTTCCATGTGGACAGTTTTCACGGGCCGAGGGTGGATGATATCCGTGTCTTCAGTGGATTGGGGAAGGTGTTCTTTTGTTTGACTGGGAGTGCTCTGGCTCACATAGAAAGCATTCCCTTACTGTTCGGAGAGACGAGGTTATCCAGGGGAGCACTCATTGTCCTAAGGGTCTGCTGCACGCTGCAGAAACATTGAGTTTATAACCAGAATGAGGTTAGATTTATTGCCGGCACAGCAGTTACCACTCTCTTACCACACAGCAAGATGGCCCCATAGGTTCTGCTGCTGGGCCGTGTCAGGCCGTGTGAGGCCGTGTGAGGCATATTATCGGTATGTTTCCTCTTTCACTAAAACATGTAGAGGAGGGCGGGGATGGGTGTCACACTGCTCATCCACATAACATCCCACACAAGAGTAGGGTTGTGCCGATGGACGATATCATCGTCGATATCATCGATGCCCATCCATCGTGATGGAGAGCCACCATCGTGATGCGCCAAGCCCCCTCCTGTCAGAAACAGGCACTGATCTTCTGTGGGCCTTGTAAACGTACAAACTGTGCAGGGATTGCACTGTAAATTAAATCACGGATGTAACTAATATGCACGGAAGTGTCAGTAGCCTGCCAGAAGCCATGATGTGTTAGCCGTAATTATTAAAGTAAAGACGCAGCGCTGCTCTATTTCTGACGCGCGGAGCTCTCTCTCTTTCTCTGCAGCTCAGAGTTTAACAGCGCGTAGTTTTGCTTTGCTGTGTACGGAAACTTAAACCGTTTTAAAATGACGAGATGGAAGTCACATCGGAGCTAGCTGAGCGCGCCAATTATTCTCACGAAGGACCGAGAGAGGAAAGAGAGAGGAGAGAGAAAGGCGCGGGGCAGGAGGTACGAGATTACGAGCACACGGACCCGTTCACCCACTGTTTCTTAAACATTACGCTAAAACTGAGCAAATGCAAATAATAAGCTCCGATTTACATTTGTATTAGTGTGATATGGGCCTTGGAGTTCACGCTCTGAATAAGTCGTTCTCCTCTCAGACTTTACGCACGAGTTTTAACACATTTCTTTTGCAAAAGTCGTGTTCCGTGACTCTGTTCAAATCATGTTTAGTTTAGATCCATTTATCCTGCAATCTCACGTTTTCCTAACATACATAGTAATATGCAGCATATATATAGGCTATGTAAATGTCTTTAAAAAATGCTTATAATGACAAAATGGACGATATCATCGTCAATCACGATGGTTCACTGTAAACATCGTCAGCGGCCAATTAAGGGGACATCGCCCAACCCTACACAAGAGCCACACTTACTGTACATGAAATACATGCCATCTCTTCCTTTTTCATATCTCAGTGACCTTAAAGAGGGGTACTAAATTGTAATGCGCAATAACAACTCAGAAGAGGGAGGCTAAATGCTAACAACATTTGCGTGACTGAGTGCACGCGTAAAGAAGTCTCAGGTAAGAACATAATCAGTAACTTGTTTTTGATACTCTCCAATGAATGCCTGATGTGCCTCTCCCACTGATTAGAAGTAATTGTTTTGAAAAATCCTCTGTATTGAGCTTAAAAATGCAGGAAATGACCCAAAGCAGTAAGACATGTGCTCAACAAACACTACTGATTCAATATATGATCAAAAAGACATAGACACACAAACTTTAAACTCCGTGTGACAACTAGCCCCTGATCGACCTGTATACTGTAAAGAATATATAAATAACGGCTTACACTTACTGAGCTTTAACAGCCTGTGTCACATGTTTCTCAAAATGCTGCATAAAGTCATTATTCATTCACTCCACACTCGATGGCAGTAAGTTACTATTGTAGCCACAGCCGCCCTGGGGCAGACTGACCATTTACCATATATAATATCCTGTTTACATCCTGATCTCTTATGTCAGGGCCCTCTGCTGGACACGTGTGGAATCCTTTCTTCTTTTTTAAGCTGCCCCCTAGTGGCCTGAGTCAGCAAACTGGCTATTTCGTTAAAAATAACTCCGCTAACCTGGCTAACGCCATGTTGCTGTGTGCGCTCGAATTATTTCGAACTGCACAACAGCCTGGGGACCATGGCCCAAATTTTCCGGTGGATTTGGGAACCAATCACAGAGCGAGGAGGGACGGCAAGACGATGACGCGCTATTCGATATACGGAAGCTTGTAGTTTATTTACGGATTTAAAAAAAAAAGTTTATTTACGGATCCAACATGACAGCAGCAGACACGATGGTATTTTTCGATCAAGCTTTAGACCTTGTTCTAAATAATTTAGCTCAAAAGTTTACAGCGGGTACATCATACGTCATCTCATACGATGATACGATTGGCCATGGCTACGTGAAGACGCATGATAGACTTTTTTTTTTTTTTTCGTATCGCCCAATAAACGAGTATGGACGATCGTAAACCACACCTCTCCTACGAGAAAATGAATTGGTGGTCCCCAGACTAAACATCACTTGTGATTTTAGTCTGGTGTTAGCCAGGCTATAACTCCGCACAGGAAAGGGCTAAAGACTTCCTTTTTTTTTTGACATACTCAGGAATTCCTGCTCCTCAAAGGGCCACATTAAATCATCTCCACATGCAGCCCGCGGGCCTTGACCTTGACTCATGTGATCTAAAGTTTTATGCATTTTCCAGAATTGAATCACCTCCCGACTTTTAGTACAAACACATCAGACGGTTGGGAGATCTTAAAAAGCCCCAAGTCCTCTCACTCCAGTGTTGTTTGTGTGAATGGAGGTGCATCACAGCAGGAGGATCACCATGGTAAACTCACAGCGCCCCCTGGTGTGGCTACAAAACGTCCTGTGACAACCAGCTTTTGTGACAAACAGCTACAATAGGCTCCGTATGAATGTGTGGTGGTAAGATGCTAGTGTAGCCGCAGCTGCCCGGAGGCAGACTGATGTTATTATTGTGAATGTTGTTTTTGTGCCATAAAGGGAAGTTTGTTTCTCGCTGTAGTGTCACTTATTTATTCAGCATGTGGATTTAAAAGCAGAATAAAAGAAACTAAGAGCAAACACACTCTCTTGAGTTGGTCCAAAGGTTTCAAATCTAAAATACTTAAAGGGGGGTATTATGCAAAATCGACTTTTTCAAGCTTTACATCATGTTATTATGCCATTCCTTCATTAAAAACATGCTTGAAGTGTTGCCTTGGCACATTCACGTATTTTTGAGTAATCTGTATAAACTCTGATGGCAGCCATTTTAGGGATAGGTTTGCCTGAGTCCTCCTAGGAACGCCCCCACCTCCTGGAGACGCCTCCGACCTTTCGTCACCAGCCGAGTAGCAATCACTGCTCCTCAGCAGAACCCCCTCCCCACTGATGCCACAGACAGCGTGTGGAGGGGGCGTGTCTGAAAGGGTCTGAGGTTCTTAAAGAGACAGAGGCCTATTTCAAGACATTTGCTACAGCCATTTTGAGAGAGCAATTTTATACAAAGTTATTCTAATTTACT
Organism: Gobius niger; assembly: GCF_951799975.1. NCBI lineage: Eukaryota > Metazoa > Chordata > Actinopteri > Gobiiformes > Gobiidae > Gobius > Gobius niger. The sequence goes on along the minus strand of NC_136858.1, from coordinate 6,682,081 downwards.
GCATTTACAGACCAACAGAAGGTTTCATCATCATTGTAGTGTGCTATAGAGTGGTGCTGTGTGATTGAAAAAAACATAATACCCCCACTTTAATATATAGGTGCATATATTGATATGCTGAAAACGGTCAAATATACGCACTGATATCTTTTTTCTCCGGGATAAAAAGTCACATAATGCCCCTTTAATACATTTCGTTTACCGAGTACTTTTCCATATTGGACACAGGGCAGAGTGTGATATACAGTGCACATTGGCTGGGGTATTTGCTAAGAATGCACTCCGAACAGAGTTAAATGTCCTCTGGAAGATCCGCTGACTTCAGGCTGTCTAGTCAAATTGGTATTAGTCGTAAGATGTGCTCTTAGTGATTTGAAAAAGGCTCTACAACTGAAGTTGGTTTGCCTGAAGCTGTGGACTGCATAAGGTAACCAGAGCATGCCACTCCTTATTTGAAAGAGCCCACTGGAGGCGGCACCGGAGCTAATGAGGACCTGATAGGGGACACTTCCTGGGATTGTGAAAGTGGGGGGCGTTTGGAGCTGAAGCTCAAGTTAGCCAAGTGATTTTTACTCATCTGGATATTCATTTGTTGCCATGTGTTTGCGGAAATCTTGGTGTCTGACGTGAGTTTTCCGCGGCGTCCCACGGCGGCTGGGTGACTGACAGAGCCACAGATAAGGCCAGGCCCTGGAAACTTGTGTCGCGAAAACCGGACCTGAACTCCAACTGCGAGGCAAGCCACTGTTTTCACATTCAAAGGCTAATTAAATAGTGTTTTGGGCCTCTCTAATATTTGTTAAATTGCACAAATGAAAGCTTGTAATTGTGTTTACCTCAGGCCTGGGGAAGTGTCTGCCTCATTTCAATCATTCTGCTCCTGAAGCTACATAAGAAAAGGTGGAGTTGCATGGTGGTTTTGTGTGCATCAGTGCAAGTGTGTCTAAGATTTGTATATTGACATATACCATAATCATTTCGAGGTCTGAATCTTTGAGAGATTATTCTGAAGCTCAAATGAATATATAGAGGCACATTTTGGCAAAGTGCACCTTAACCATCTCCAGCACTCATAAGTAAAGGTGGGGGCAGGAAGACACAAACTGCTTTAGTTTTGTGATGTCCGACCATGTGCCTAACAAAGGATAGTACTTTGAAATCCACCTCTGAAGCGCTGTCGGAAGGAGCAAAAGGCTACAGAGTGACATCGAGCTAACAGGTGGCTAACTATTCCCATAAACAGTCCACAACAATCTTAAGCGTTTCTCCTCTCACATATATTTCCCTCTTTCATTTCTAGGCCCTAATGACAATGCCAGGCCAGTCTTTCCATATTCTACATACAGATTACTAAATTAAGCAGACTTTCACTGGCAGGCGGATTAACCAATCAGAGAAATGTATGTAACATTGTAACACATGTTAAATAATAATAATAATAATAATAATAATAATACATTGGTTTTATATAGCGCTTTTCTGGACACTCAAAGACGCTTTACATTGCACTATTCGTTCACTCCATACTCGGTGGTGGTAAGCTACTATTGTAGCCACAGCTGCCCTGGGGTAGACTGACGGAAGCGAGGCAACCACTCTGCGCCATCGGCCCCTCCGACCACCACCAACCACTCACTCACTCACTCACTACATTCGTGTGCGTCCAGGGAGATGAACGTTTCTGCGGTCCTCAGGTGTCCTCAGGTGTCTGCTGAACATAGTTTTTATTTGCTCTGTCAGTTTTGCCTGGCGCCTCCCGCTGCTCTGCAGATGCTGTGGAAGTGTCAGCTGTGCCGAGTTAGAACGAGGCACTTTGGTACTGACTTCTGTGTGTCGGGAAATCAGACACAGGCATATGCACACAACATGTCCTGGATCTTTAGCATGAATCACAGAAAATAGCCCCTATATAAAGTCATTTATATTTAAGTGCGAATAGTTTGATGCACAGACATGTCACGTGTTTGTGTGGCGTGTCCTATCAAATGTGAACATATGAACATAGCAGCATTTCTTTTTACATGTTTGACCTATTTTACTGGCGTTTTCATCCATGGATGTGACTTGCTAGGAGGCAGCATTTCTGTTACAGTTTCCAAACAGCCATACTGTACCAATAGGCCATGGACACGTCAGAATGAATAGAATTGATGAACGACAGACCAAGTCTCAATCTCTTTTTGAGATGAGCAGAGAGACACCAGCACCCCTCCAGCGCCTAAGGAGAGGAAGTTAAAAGGCCCACTTTATGAGGACACGCGTCCCAAACTAGTGGAGAGGTGTTTTTACACCCTGCTCAATTATGCAGTGAGGGATTACAAGCTGGCCATCAAATCTGTGGCCAACATTTCTCTGGTCCCGGAGACCGTATGCAAAGGATCTGACCTTGAGTCATCTTCTTCACATCCATTTCTGGTGCCCCGTGACTGTGAGACAGCTCCATACTGAGGGGGCGTCAGAAGGGGGACTACAGAGCTGAGGCCCTGCATGAGTTAGGGTCAGGTCCTGCTGCCAGGAAAGATGGAGAAGAGATTTCAGGAGGGTGATGACAAAAGTGACGTCAATTTCACTTTGGATCTTACTAATTGATGTGTTATTATTATTTTATTGTTAAGTATTTATTCAATGAGCTTCATTCCCCTCATGCTCTCCTGTCACACTGCTCTTTTCACGTGTCGTCACACTCCTGCACTCTTCTCTCGATGCAGTGCGATCGTCTTTCCGGTTTCTGTTTGAGCCTTGGTTGGTACAATCACTTATCATTCAACATTGTATAAAGTAGTGGTTCTGGAATTCTCATTAAACAGTGAGAATTCCAAGGCTAACAGGCATGCATTATTTTCAAATAACCTCACGCATACTTAATTTACTGGGATATTGCTCCGCTGCAGGCATCATAGCAACGCATAACACAGCTGAATCAGATAAACATTTTGCTCGACTTGTGACTGACAGGAACGAATGAGATAAATGTTTTTGTTTAATTTCAACATTTTTGGCCAAAGACAACTTTTGTTTCTGTTAATAAAATATGAGCTTTCCATTTCTATTGAAAAAAGGTTTAAGGCACTATTCATTACTTTCAGACCTACCTTAAATGATCCCTGCACCTGAGCATATTTGGCTGGATTAGTAAAGTCAAACATAAAAGTTTCAGTTTGTGGGACCAAGGTATAAGCGACTCCACTGCAGCTGTTTCCATAAACAGTTGAGCTTCACATAGCTAGCTAGCTTCAGGTTAAACAGTGTAACAGTGAAATAACTCCTGCCCACGAGTGCTGCACACTAGCAGTGTTTACTTCCCTGGAAAAGTGCTGGGTTATTCCTGCTGTGTTGTGATTCTGTGCTGATGTTGTCTGGTTGAGCCTGACGGAGATCCTCACAGCAGTGAGAGGCTCACTCTGAGACGGGCCTTCAGACCGGCTAAAAACCCACATAAAATAGTCCCTGTAGTTTGGCATATTTAGTCAGTTAAGCAAATGAATATAACATTTGTCATAAAATGTCACGTTTGTGGGACTGTGGTATAAGTGGATTTAACAACTCAGAGCCGGCATTAGACGGTTATAATGCACTTTGTGGAAGAACACCACTCTCGGCGTCGTGCAATAAATGAATCCTTACTGATGTCAGGACCCACACAGCTGTAAACACAATCCCACTGTTGTTCTATGTCAATTGTTGTCGTCTTACCATATTTTACCTTTTATTATTTATCTTATTTATTTAATATTCTTATGCATGCCTTTATAGACTTTATAGTTTAAAGTTTTATAGCTTATTTTTATCTAGATTCTGTATTATATGTTCTATGTTGCACGTCAGTGCCAAGAAAAAATCCTAGTTTGTGAACCTGTTCTCAAACCATGGCAATAAAAAAAACGATTCTGATTCTGATTTTGAATAATCCAATGATGAACCACTGGTTTATAGGACGTGAAAGCTGTGTCTTTAAAAGGAGTTTTTTCTTTTGTCTTCAAACATAGACAAAGTTAGTGGCTAATGTAGTATTCATAGTACTGCAAGGGGGGAAGCGACACAGTTGTGAAAAGAGCGTGTACTGCCAATGCTGTGTAGGCTCTGCCTGTTAAAGCTCCAATGCTGAACGTATTATGTTAGCAGCACTACTACAGTTAGTATTCATTTATAGGATAAACAATGGCACCATTTATAGTTTCAGCATGTGTTGAATAATAGATGACTGTGTGCTGTGTGTGTCTGTGACTTACAAATGTTGTCTATGTATACCACTTGAATATTAAAATCTCACTGCTGAATTGGTCGTTGATTTGACACACGGTGTGTTTACTGGAATCCAGTCCCAACAGCACAACAATGAGAAAACATTTCTGACATTATCCCTATGAGCATAAATAAATGCTGCAGACATCAGCGTGACTAACAATCTAAATCCGCGGTAAATCCAGTAGTTACTCACCCGAGCTCCTTTCGCATCGACAGTGAACGCACACACGTGGTGAGAGCTAGCAACCGCGGGACATTCCGGAGGAGGAGCATATGTGCGGCGCGCTAACAAGCCTGTAACTGTGACAAGAGCCAGATAATAAAGCCTTTTAGTCCGCAAATAGACGTGCGATCACCGCGGCTACCAATTTAGCCGCTAATAACAAGCCGAGCGCCATATTGTGGGAGAATTTGCTGGGCCTGACGTGACGAACCCCCTGAGCCCAATTCTATAAACAGCATCAGAAGCTGGCCATCCATCACGCGCCACCAAATCAACTCCAGCTGGTGCAATGTAAATGTAAATGAAGCGGAGCTGAAGGCGCGGGCCCACGGACGGAGCCCCAGCAGTGGGCAGAGGGGTGTTTTTGACTCGCACGTTGTTAACTCGGTGCCACCGCATTTGGCCTGGAAATAATAGCCTCCAAATGGACGGGAATGAATTCTTGACTGGGAGTGCGGGAGATTTCTCCTGCAGGCACGGCATTAAAGTCTAAAGCCTTGAACCTGTTAAAGCGTCATCACGGCAGGTGTCATTTGGAAGTGCAAAGTCTCAGTGTGTTAACCGATAATATGTATTATAACATTTGATGTAGATTTGAAATGGTTACTTTGGTTGGTCAGGTTAGCCCCAGTCGGCAAAGGCAGGTCACACACAATAACCCAGCTACTTCCAGGTGTAAACTGCTGAAAGATCCATAGACAAACACAGCAAAAAATAAAATAACCTAAAATCATTAAATTATAAAAAAATAATAATAATAACAGATAAAAAGGCCAACAACTGCAACGTGCAACATAGAACATTTAACACAGAATGAAGATAACAATAAGCTAAAAAAAACATTAGACTACAAGGCTATAGGGACATGCATAAAGATTGTATTTACAGGTGTGTAGGTGTATAAAGTGATGAAGTGATATAAAGTGATAAAGTGACAGCAGCTGATCTACGTGTGGACACACCACACAGTGCATCAGAGCAGATTACATCTATGAGTCTTTTGTCCATGAGTCTGACGGCGAAGGGGAAAAAAACTGTTCAAGTGGCGAGATTTATGGGTCTGGATAGACTGTAGCCTCCTGCCTGAGGGGAGAGGGTGAATAGTCCGTGTCCAGGGTGAGAAGGGTCAGCTGTAGGGCATGAACAGACTAGTCATGACAAGAGTCGACCTCATTTTAGAGAGTCGACTAGTCGTGTTTATCTCTTTCTCCCTCCCTCCCTCTCTCTGCCTAATTTCAACATTAACGTCAAGGTGGAACCTCTTTTCCGTGTTTCAGTGGGACAATAAACAGCATTACACCATAGCAGACCAGCGGCCAGCGGCTAGCTGTTTTTACCGGTTAGTGTTAATCACTTGCGCTCAGCTGAAATGGAGACGGTCTCCACCGTCAGCGCGCACTGGCCCATCGAGCACAGGCAAACTTTTCTCTCTCACTGACTTTTTCACGTGGAATCAACTACGATTTAACACTCTGGGACCGAAAACTTGTTTACTCCAGACTTTGGATTTACAAGGAAGACGAGAGGCCAGATGAGGCCAGGAGGAGAGCGAGACAAACGGAGGAGAGAGGGGAGAGGACGTGGATCTGTTTGTTTCTGGAGGTGCAGGTAAACATGAACATGAACATGAAGTTAAAACCTTGGAAATGGAAATAAGCCACTATATTGTATATTAACTCAGACACTGTATACTCACTCACTTACACTGTGTACTCAATACACTGTAAAACCTGCTTACATGTGAGCTTACATTATTACATGACGGATTTGGACGTGAACATATTGTACTTATTGTTAATTAGGCGTTTTTCCTCCGTTGTTAATTTGATGACGTCATCACACGATGAGTTGACTCTACGTCGACTTTCATGACTGTAAAGTCGACTTCTAAAAATCAGTAGTCGTTCATGCCCTAGTCAGCTGTGATCCCACCTGCAGCCAATCACCTTCTCAGCTGCAGTCCATACTTGTCCCGGTCTGTAGCGCCGGGGTACCACACAGTGATGGAGGTGAGGATGGACCACACGGTGATGGAGGAGGAGAGGATGGACCACACAGCGATGGAGGAGAGGATGGACCACACAGCGATGGAGGAGTAGAGGATGGACCACACAGTGATGGAGGAGGAGAGGATGGACCAGAGCTGCCGCAGGAAGAACATTCTCTGCTGGGCCTTCTTGATGAGGGAGCTGATGGTTGGCTCCCATTTGAGGTCCTGGGTGATGGTGAAGGAGTCCACGAGGGAGAGGGGGGTGGGAGAGTCTGTCAGGACTGTGTCTTTCCTAAAGTCCACGATCATCTACACTGTATTCTGGACGTTCAGCCCCAGGTTGCTGTGGCTGCACCAGGACACCAGCCGGTCCACCTCTCTCCTGCAGGCGGACTCATCACCATCCGAGATGAGCCTGATGATTAATATTCTAATTACACCTAATAATATAGCTGACCATTTCCCCGGGAACAATTACGATATGTTTATCTACAAAATAAGCAAAGAAGCCAGTATGTAAATATTAAGCTAGTTTTCAGTTCCTTTTTAAATGAGACTAAAGCAGCTAATTGGATAAAATCAAATTATTATTTAAATTTAATTTGACTTTAAAATGTCAATCTGTACAACATTAAAAGACAAGTTAAATGTACTTAATTTAATTATGTGTTACCAATTTAAATAATTATTTTAAGTAGGTCCCCCAAAAAACGTATTTCAGTGCAGGTGGGAATTGAAGCCATGTTAGCTGTGAAGTTGAAACAATAAATATTCCATTGCTTCAGTGCTTTGTTGTGCGGCTATTGTGTTGAGATTTAGCTGTGATTGGCTAAAACAAGGCGCAGTTGATCCAATCAGGAGCAAATGTCCAACATCTTCATGAATAATTTAAGACAAAGCATTGCCAGATGAACCTTACAGTATTAAGGAATATCATGATGTGACTGTAACAGATACTGTGACTTTATGGTGAACAGAATGTGTGAAAGAAAGGAAGAAGGCTGTGGCGTTATAGAGAATTTCAATGGGACAGGAGTGCCTTGTTTTGTTTGTCTTTTCCTTTTCTTTCTCTTTATTTTCGGAACACGCAGGTGCATTGTATTGCCTTGCCACCAGCTGTTTTGAACTGAAAAAAAACAAAACAAAAAAAACAAACCAAGCTCCTCCGAGTCAGTATTCCAGCCCGGCGTCTGCGCTCCCCCGCTGACTCGCACTCGCTCCTCTCCGAGCACATGAGCTGTTTTCTCTGGTGCCTCTGTGGCCTGTGCGTCACTCAGCCTGGGGAGAGAAGGCACCGCTCCACCTGACATCTGTCTCCATCACAGAGCTCCATCAAAGCTCCGCGGACACACAGGCACACAGACAGACACACAGACAGACAGACAGGCAGGCGGGGAGACAGGGATGGTCAGAGATACTCGCCCTGGGACCGCTGTGAGGAGACGCCATTACAAACCACTGCTGCTGCGACTGGAATGAGGGACAGGGACTCTCGGCTGGACATGCACCGATTTGTGTTCTTTTTGAAAGTCCTTGTTGCCAACGGTTACTCGTTGGAAAGCTAGCATTCTATTTTTACATCCGACTGAAAAAGGGAGAAATCTATTGGCTGCGTCCGAATGCACAGGTTTTCTGCCATTTTATGTTCAAAATGTTCAAAATTGACGTTATTTTCAGCGACGAAAAAAATAATGGATAGATCCGGGTTTAAATGTATGGTTTCATTTTGTGGATTCATCAGTTACAAGATTTTATATTTTGAATGAGCTATTTATTATCAGTGAAAAAAAACTCAAATGTCGCCTTGTTTTTTGGGGGTTCAAAGCACAATAAAAAAAAAAAATGAATGAATGATGACTACAGTGTGGCGCTTTGAGACACTTGGTAGTACAGGCTTGTAAAGTGCAATGCAAGTGTAATCCATTGTATTGTTTTTAAATAAGCATCGTACAGAGTGAGTTTTGTGTTTTTCATAGCCTACGACAGGGGTCACCAACGTGGTGCCCGCGGGCACCCAGGGGCACTTTGGGGCATGTCCAGTAGCCCTTGGGACTTTTTCTAAAGTGTAAAACACTTCATTTTCTTGAATCTAATTCTTAAAATTACAATTTTGGTTCTTGTGACTCGGTATGAGTTTAAAATAAAGCTATTTTAATATAATATGGGGTCAATATCCTATAAGTGAACAGTGTACGTTTAAGTCTTTAATGCTCTTAAAGTAACCCTCAGCTGAAATAAGGTTGGTGACCCCTGGCCTACGACATCTTGCCTTAAAGGAATAGGCCACCGTTTTTATATACTGAGATATGCTCTTACCTCACTTTAGCCAAGTTAATATATCCCCGTCTGGTCTTTGTCCGTGCGCTCTGCCAGGCAAACGGAGCACATACGCAGCCTCTCCCACATGTCACATAGCTCCAAAAAAGCTCACGATAGAAGCTACCAAGCTCTTCCACGTGTTCCCTATTTAAATAAAGTTACGTGAAGTGTTTTCATGCGAAGTATATTTACACAGAAATGTAACGTGTCGATTTTATAAGCAGATAAAAAGGGGGACTATATTGTGAGGCGTAATGATACGAGGAGTAAAACGTCCGCGCAGTAACTCCTAAAGGTTATTGACAGAAGTTAGCGGGGGAAGTCTTTAGGAGTTACTGCGCGGACGTTTTACTCCTCGTATCATTACGCCTCACAATATAGTCCCCCTTTTTATTTGCTTATAAAATCGGCATGCTACATTTCTGTGTAAATATACTTCGCATGAAAACACTTCACGTAACTTTATTTAAATAGGGAACACGTGGAAGAGCTTGGTAGCTTCTATCGTGAGCTTTTTTGGAGCTATGTGACATGTGGGAGAGGCTGCGTATGTGCTCCGTGTACCTGGCAGAGCGCACGGACAAAGACCAGACGGGGATATATTAACTTGGCTAAAGTGAGGTAAGAGCATATCTCAGTATGTAAAAACGGTGGCCTATTCCTTTAAGCCAAATGCTACAAACATTACAAGATACTCTCTGTGAGTGGCTTTTAGATTGTGCACAGCCTCCACACTCGCTGTTGTAAAAAGTGGCTTGCTGTTAAATGGAAAATACACACAGTTTACTGGCGATGGGTTATAGAGGCCGAGCCTAGCTTATTACCATATTGTTTTTGAAGTATGCCAGCCAGATAACTCATATTATCTAAGACAGGATCACTGACCAGCACCTTTTTTGGTCAAATTATTCCAAATAATGATGGCTGATTTTTACCCTTGGAAAAACCTGTAGATTCATATTCATATTTTGCACCCATCAAGTTACCGGAACAGTCGGCGGAGATTCTGTCCAAATGTATGGCTGTCAGTCAATGGCTCATTCAAAATCAGTTGGTGCTAAATTTAAACTGCATCAATGTGTTTTTCTATTAAAAGACAAAATGTAGCGAACATTTTCAGATTCATCGCAAAACAAAAATATAAAATCAGTAACAGATTTAAAATACCTTGGATTGGTCCTCGACCCCCAATTAAAATTTGACAAACATTTAAAGAAAATATGGAAAACTATACAAAGCAACTTAAATAGTTTCAAACTTAGACATTATATTCCAAACCAGTCATGCTATGATACTCTCACATATATCATACTGCCTGACAGCATGGGCACAGACTGCTCCCTCAGCCACTAAACACATCAGGTCATTATACAATCAAACTATAAAGATCATAGAGAAGAAGACAATCTATTTCCATCACTGCAATATTCTCCACAAGTATAAATTGTTACGCTGTGAAAGCTTTAGCGATTTATGTTTTCTCAAACTAGCTTTCAAATGTCTCAATTATCTGTACCTGAGCCACTCAGTTCATTTGTACAGAGACTAAACAGCACCAGAGTCACAGAGGCTCCATCAGTAACTGCACAGTTCCTCACTGCAACACTTCATTTGGTCAGAGCCTTTACATATATAAGTGCAGAGTTGTGGAAGTCATTACCAACTGAACTTAAAACCATGACTGAGTTAAAAATGTTCTCCAGTTAAAGGAATAGGCCACCGTTTTTATATACTAAGATATGTTCTTACCTCACTTTAGTCGAGTTAATATATCCCCGTCTGGTCATTGTCCGCGCGCTCTGTCACGCAAACGGAGCACATACGCAGCCTCTCCCATATGTGACATAGCTCCGAAAAAGCTCACGATAGAAGCTACCAAGCTCTTCCACGTGTTCCCTATTTAAATAAAGTTACGTGAAGTGTTTTCATGCGAAGTATATTTACACAGAAATGTAACGTGTCGATTTTATAAGCAAATAAAAAGGGGGACTATATTGTGAGGCGTAATGATACGAGGAGTAAAACGTCCGCGCAGTAACTCCTAAAGGTTATTGACGGAAGTGAGCGGGGGAAGTCTTTAGGAGTTACTGCGCGGACGCTGTGCTCCTCGTATAATTACGCCTCACAATATAGTCCCCCTTTTTATTTGCTTATAAAATCGACACGTTACATTTCTGTGTAAATATACTTCGCATGAAAACACTTCACGTAACTTTATTTAAATAGGGAACACGTGGAAGAGCTTGGTAGCTTCTATCGTGAGCTTTTTCGGAGCTATGTCACATATGGGAGAGGCTGCGTATGTGCTCTGTTTGCGTGACAGAGCGCGCGGACAAAGACCAGACGGGGATATATTAACTCGACTAAAGTGAGGTAAGAACATATCTTAGTATATAAAAACGGTGGCCTATTCCTTTAAGTCTTGGCTGAAATCGGAACAGAACTGTACCCATTTGTAAATGTGTAAATGATTTATATAGTGTATGTAGGTAAGTTTTTAAGATAACATTGAAAATGTCAGTAGTGTGTAGAAAAGGCCCAACCAGAGACTGGAGTTGAAAATTAGCACGAGCTATAAACTCTCTTTGCATCGCATCAGTTACAAGCTTGTTTTGTACTATGTTGACTTGCAATGTCCCTGTCAAATAAATGAATAAATAAATACAATATAGTGATTTTCTAAATTGTCAACTCAAATGAGAGTCAGCATAATTTTCAAGTATTTAACTGGTAGAGGATCATTTAAATGTGGTTGAAAAATCTCAAAAATAAATATAGTAAAAACCTCAAAATCTACTGTTCCAAATTGTTATGCAACTCATTGTTTCAATACATTTTAAAGCTTGTAATTAACTGAAAATGGTCATTTGTTGAATTTGCAGCATTAGGAGGTCATATTTACAAAAGCTTATCAAAAGCTATTTCAATCAAAAAAAATCTTAACAGGTCAAGTTATATTTTACCATAGGAGCCCTTGTGTGATGGCAGCTTCAAAATTCTTAAATCCATTAAACTTGTGAGTTTTTGGACAGTTTCTGCTTGGATTTGTTTGCAGGATGTTAGAATAGCCTCCCAGAGCTGCTGTTTGGATGAAAACTGCCTCCCACCCTCATATAAGTTTTTTTTTTGTTGAGGCTCCAAAGGTTCTCAATAGGGTTGAGGTCAGGGGAGGAGGGGGTCCGCATCATGAGTTTCTCTCCTTTTATGCCCATAGCAGCCAGTGATGCAGAGGTATTCTTTACAGCATGACATGGTACGTTGTCATGCATGAAGATGATCTCGTTCGGAAAAGCACGGCTCTTCTTTTTGTAGCATAGAAGAAAGTAGTCAGTTAGAAACTCTTTTTCTTCTATTTTTCAAAGGTAATTTTCACACCTTCAGGGAGCCTAAAAGGGCCTAAAGGGGCCGACCAGCTCTCTTCCCATGATTCTGACCCAAAACATGACTCCGCCCCCTCCTTACTGACGTCACAGCCTTGTTGGGACATTGTGGCCATTCACCAACTATCCACTACTCCATTGATTTGACCATCCAGGGTTACACGGCCTCATCAGTGAACAAGACTGTTTGAAAATGAGTCCTCATGTATTTCTGAGCCACTGCAGCCTCTGGAGGGTCCTAAACCTTGATGTTCGGGAGACTCCAGAGGGACCAGCAGCTTCAAATACCTGTCTGCTGCTTTGTAGCATCTGTTCTCTTAATCTGATGTGTTTGTCTGGCAGAAACCGTCCATATTGTGCCTTTATCTGCACAAACCCGAGTGTGTCTGAATCATCCACAAATGTCTTATCTGTATGACGATTACGCTTAATCTTTCATGAAATATCAAAGGTTTTCATACCTAGACCAAGGCATTCAACTATTTCATGCTTTTCATCAGCAGAGAGATAATTTTTCTTTACGATATTGCTTGAAAATTATGATCTAATCCCTAATCATCTCAGGTCTCTGAGATTAATGTCAGTGATTAAAAGAGCCCCGAGACACGATACCATCCATGAGTTTCATTTTTTTTTTTTTTTTTTTGCCTTTTTGACACAAAAATACAATTTGCATAATAATTTGGAACGCAGTGTAAATAAGCCTTCGGGCTACAATTGTGTTTCTAGAAGCAAATATTTTCATAATAAAAATGGTTTCCACATTACCCACCAAAACAAAAACGGCTCACTATACCCAAACCTTTTGACCGGTGGGCGAATGCTCCACCACTGAGCCACCGCGGGGTTAATACAAAGATCACCGGCGTGGAGAACGTAGCATGTGATTACAGGAGTCATTACGATTCCGTGCGTGCGCGCTGACCTTTACCTCTCCATGTGTGACTTATAGTCATTATTACAGCGGGAAGGGGAGGTCCGCGGCGGGGAAATGGCTGAGTGTGGATGCTTATGTGCGTGCACTCTCTGCATCCCTCAAGCCTGTGTTTATAAATTAGCGTCTGTTAATTGCCCCAAGGAAAAGAGAGTGTCAGCAGCAGACAGGCTCCTCTCTCTCCAACATGCTTATGATGATTGGGAGCCTTATTAGCTGATAAACATATTGTTTCGCTCATGTAATGAAGTGGGTTCTTCTAAGTAAGCCTCAGGAAAGACTAACACATTTTTTTTTAATAAGGCAGCAGGCCTGTCTTCACGTCAACTGTTCATTTGATGACATTTATTCACTTCCTGAATTCTGTTAACCACACATGAGCTTGAGAAGGTCAAATACGAGCACTTAACATACCGCGGTTGTTACATGAAGTGGCACGCTGGGATGGAAATGCTTCTGATAATACAGCCTCAGTTTTGGCGTTCATCGTAGCTAATGCAGCCGATTGGTAACTGGTCGATTTCTGACCTCTGACCAGGGAGAATGCCTTGAAAGTGGAAACATGCAAACTGGGAGATGATCAGAGTAGTCTGAGTTAAGATACGAGAAGAAGACAGCAATGGCAGCCCCCAGTGGAGAAGTGCAGCTAATGACACAATGTTACAGTGCCATTTTCCCACATAACGTTAGCGTCTTGTTAGTTAACTGTTGTAGCATTAGCCGTTTTGCTTACACACAAGGTAATTCAGCGCGAACCAGTGAGATTTTCCTCAACTACCCTTTATTTGTGTTACGTCATTTGTTAACTGTAAGTGTGCATGTGCTCTACCTTTAAGTGTATTGTTTGCAGAAAACTAGTTTGTATTTAACAGCCCACACACAGGGAGGTGGCTGCACTTCCTTTTGTAAAAGAAATTGTTGGGACGCTGAATGCACATCTTCCTTGAGCATGAGGCCCATTTGTTTATGAAATTGCCCTCCCCAGCATTAGTGCGTGTTTGTATTGGCACGGAAAACGAAAATAATCATATATTGCTTCACAGACTTAAGTCGACGAGCATCAGGCACAACGGGTCAGGTGTTTTGGCTAAGGACACCAGGAAAACTGGATACTAGCCAACCGCTCCACCACCGCAGTTATTCGGAATGAGCTAATTAAAACTAATCTTGTGGCGCTGTCGTTGGAAAAGGCCAAATTCCACCCCACTGGTGCAGCGTTTAGAGAACAGGAACAGGCGGTTAGGTGATAAGGGACATCTTCAGCGGTACCTGTTACAAGAGCAAACGGCAGACAAAAGGGCTGATAGCGTGCGCGGTAGACAGATAGATAAGGAGAGACGAGCTGATGAAGAGGAGTGCTTCCACGATAGAGTCCAGACACACACAGCCACAGTCGGGGGGGCAGATACGATCAGCCGTGTGCTGTCTACGAGTCAGTCTTACCCTGTTCTTCTAATGCCTTTGTTCGCATGTAACAGCGCCACCAATTTTGCGTTACTCAAATAAAATTCTCGATCTATGTCACATTGCCTGGTTCTCGAGGCCTTCCCGACGGCAGCGGCGAGATCTGTGCGTTTCGAATGAAGGAGACGGCGACCTTCCAAAGCCCCCGTCTCTTCCTCAAAGCTCCGGAGACGAGTATAATGCCTGATCGCGTTACCCCCAGCCCCCGTATTCCGTCCTCCGCTCTCTTCCCACAGGACGGCCGTGTCGCTTCAATCTAAACTGATGGCTTCGGTGATAGGATCAAAGTGAAATGGTGCAGGGCTCCTCTTTGCTTCCACGCAATCACGGCCGAGGCCCCGGAGCTACAGTGGGGGGCGGCGGGCGGCAGGTGCAGGACGCGTACAGGCCCATCGTTTGTTAGCGGAGAAGGTCAGGGCTGTTGTTGGTGCAACAGTGGAGTATATTTTGGTTACAAACACATTCAGAGGCCAGATGTCCAACTAGGAACTGTCCCCATTTTAGGGGAAACACCGACTCGCAGCTTTGCCGTGAACCAAAATATCTCGCAGTGGTTTGTAAACAGGTCAGTTCAAGCCTACATTTGTTCAGATAGAGTATAGGACAGTCATTCTCTAAATCTTAGTGGATGCAGGTGGAAGCAGCTAATAACAGAGCGTTTCTGTTTTATGAAGCTAAAACCTGGAGAAGACTTCCTGAAAATGTCACATTTCTTGGAACGATTATGCTTTGACAATTTTCCAATCCCAGCAGGCGGATACTATCATTCCTGCTGCTGAAACCTTAATCATGTGTACTTTTAACAGAATGTTTCAGGCTTCAAAGAGTCCACAGTATTTGCAGCTTTCATATTTGCCATTAGTAGGCAGCGCCCCGGGGCACTTCCAGGGGGCATCGGAACGCTCGCTGGTTCTGTCTCAGAAGCCTCGTATTACAACGAGCGGCTCAAGTTCAGGGAGAGTTCAAACCAATCGACTTCATTTCCATTCATGCTGAGTGGCTTCCCTCGTCTCGGTTTATCCCAGAGCTGGTGAAGGGACTCGTGGCTCTTTACTGGGACACAAATCTTTGTTTTATTCATTCGAAGAAACCAGCCACTTTGCTTTACTAGACATTTTGTTTATTTTTGACAATAAAAGTAACTTGATGACAGCTCCAATAATGACTTGCATGTGGTCTGTGTGTGTCACATCATGAAAGTGCAGTGATTCATTTTGCCAACAACAGAAATCTATGAACATCTAATGGTTTTCAACATTTTTTGTATTAGCCAGGTTTATATATTGTTCTTGGGTCTAATTTGCATTCACTGTCCCACACTCACACTCTCAAACACACTCTCATTCATCCAGCCTGTTGTACATATTGTCAGTACACGGGGAGGGGTTAAAAACTCTCACATGAATAAAACTACAATCTGAACATTACATGTTTTATCTGTGTTATTTTATGTGAAAGTCAGTTGATATACTGGAAGATATATTTTTTACCTTGTTGGTCAATCAATCTCGATTTTCCAATTTTACTTTATTTTTTTAATCGTAAAAATAGTACATGCAGCTGGTTCATGAACTTGGACACAACTTTTCGCAAATCTCAGCTCAGACAAAAACAAAAGCTTTCCTGCAGCATCATTTAACACACAAGAATCACAAATTAGGCGCTGTTGCCGCCAAAGAAATGGCTTTAAACTTGATTGACATTTACTAAAATAGACCCCTCCTGGAACCGCCACCGTAACGTGGTTTTGAGCACCCGAATGATCCTGGGAGCAATGTTGTCGGGGGCTTCATGCCCCTGTTGGGGTCTCCTATGGCAAACAGGTCCTAGATGACGGGTCAGACAAAGAGTGGTTCAGAAGCTCCTTCGGAGAGACCAACAGGCTTGGTTGATCGTGAGGCTGTCCTTCTGCACCTGCAGGAGGAGCCAAAGGGGGCTGGTGCAATGTCATTTGGGAACCCGGAACCCCCGAATTGGATGGATGGATGGAATACTGTATTCTTCACATTATTGTAACGCTCGCTCAGTACGCCTAGTATCTTTACCCAGTTCTTAGTCTGTGCAATCTGCTGGGTCACTACGTCTTATACTTCTACTTGAGCGTAATAATTCAGTTGCGTTTCTGTTTTGTCTACCCTCCCCACCTCTGATGCTAGGAGCTAATTGGGTGTGGAGTCACGTGACCACAGGTTGGTGCTGAGTGTATGCGTGGCGTGGCCCAAAGGCACCTCTCCTGCCGATCCGCCCTATCGATCCAGGACTGATTGTGCGGCGCCTTTTGCCACTCAGCACTTCGGCCGAGCCTGCGTCGGGCTGTGGCGTTCTGATTATGCCGCGCTCTCTCTTTCTCGCCGAGGTTATTTTTAGCTTCAGAGAGGATTGTTGCCAGCTCCTCTCCGGGAGGTTGGCAGGGGCTGCCGGTAGCAGACAGGCAGCAGAGGAGACAGTGCGGTGTCAGGCACACACAGGAGTCCAAGGAGAGCTGACTACAAAGAGGTGCGCGGCGACGCCGTTTATTTTGGAAGAGCAACCGTTACATCATATTGCTAACGCGGTCGGAGAATGTTGGGTGCCACGGCGTTTTTTTTTTTGCATTTGAATTTCCTGCTTTCCAACAAGAAAACCCAACAGTGTACACAAAACTTACGGCTCGCTGTCTTGTTGTGGGAGCGGCGCGAGGACACGCTGTTTACATGACTTGCTCAAGAGATTGTCGTCGTGTTGGTTTATGCAAATTGTGATTTCTTTCAACCTTAGCCAGCGTGTTTTCCACTCGGGTTGAGGCTTTTTTGTGGTGTGTGTGCCATGCTTTACTGACACACTGGGTTTAATCTCTGCAGCAAATAGATGCAATCCACAGTGTATGGACTGAACATGGAGGCAATCATTGTGAGCAATATGGTTTTGAAAATGTGACAGATAATCTGTCAAATTGATAAGGACTGAGACCAGAACCATATCCTCACTTCTGAAAGACGAACTAGGTCAATGCAAGAAAAAGACAAGAAGTTGGGACTAACATCAGTCAAACATCGGTGCAAATGTGACAGGACTGTAGAAATATGTGTGTGAGAGGTGAATCACAGTCTAAATGAGGAGGCTCTGCTCAAAACATCATTATTACAAGGAAACAATAGCCTTTGCAATGCTTCCATGTCCCCTTTAGAGCAGTGGTTCTCAACTGGTTTGGCATCAGGAGAAATAATCACCGAAACCCAAATACAAATACAACGAAAATTATTATGTTTCCCTCAAAAATGGTTGTTGTTGAGCAATAAATAAGCTAAAAAGGCTGAAATTATGATCACAACAACCCAATAACAGTCATTTTAACAGACTGAAGAAGTGATTCTATATTCGATCCGTACATAAGTAATGAAAAAATGGTTTCTGGGAAACAGTTCCACGACCCGTTAGAGTTAGAACTCTGGTAGAATCAGTCTGACAGCTGTGATCAGGAGTTAAAGTACTGTACGTCCTTTTGTAGATGCATGTTAAGCAGCTGTGTGACTCCAAGTAAAGTAATACAATAGAACTGGGACTAGGACTGAAATATGTGTATGTCACTGTGAGGACTAAAATACTGCATCTGCTGCCGCTGCTGTGAGGTTTAAAGGGGCTGGAAATTATGATGTTCTAACTTGCAGTATTTCTTCCATGTTTGCACAACTCGACTCAACAATGACCAGGCACATATTTCAAAAGTGAGAAATTCATTTCCTCGCAAGATTGGCTCAGACTCCCTATAATAATCATATTTTCTGAATGTCCCATTGTGAACAGTGCCTGGGAGACAGTGTTGTCAGAGATTATTTTAAAAAGTAATCCGACTACTGACTACTGATTACTTCTTTAAAAAGTAACTTAGGGACTTTAGTGCTTTAGTACTTGATTTTGAAAGTAACTAAGTTAGATTACTCATCACTTTATTATAGTGGGTTTAGAGTGGTATTTATTATAGTGAGATTAATCTACTGTAGTTTGTGTATCTCACCACTTGAGGGCACTACATCAGTGCTATTGATGGAGTCTGTATCACTTCAATGCGCTGCTGTTCACCTCATGCACGAAGATTGTGGACGTGTCTGACTTCAGATCCTGACACAGACAATAACCACGTCCTCCTGCATTACACCACATTCACACCAGCCAAAAATATTTTGCTTTGCTTTGCTCAGCTTGTTCTACTTCCTTCGCAGGAGCACGTGGAGGTGAGGTTTGAGATGCAGCTGAAGTGCGTGAGCGAATTACTTTACTGTCCTCGCTCATTATTATCCTCTGCATTTGACCCAGCGTTCAAAGCTGCTTTGGCCTCCTGTCCTATTTGGAAGGAGGAGGCTACATTCACACTCCACGTAGCTGAACAAGTAGCCATTTCAGCGCAATCGTCGCTCTTGTTATTATTCGATTACTGTATTTTACGTCAACAGAGTCGTCTACACAAACACTGCCTGCTTCGCCGTCTTCATAATGTCAACACACCACATGCCAGCTCATAAATCTCACCGAGCAAAAACACTCCGAGCTATAATTAACCAAGTGTCAAACAGCGATTATAATATTTGCCAGTGAATTTGCTATAGAGCATTCTCGTGTTCATCAGCATCCAGTACTTCCGTAATGAGTGTAATCTTCAGCCTTGTGCATGGATAAATAAAGGACCGGCGGACACATCTCCCGTCCATACTGATGTGGGCCAGAGGGCAGAGCCAGGCGTTTGCATACGGCCCACTGCGGATGTGTCACATGACTCATCCAGCCAGCAAACAGGAGCATGGTGGCGCAGTCAGCCGGAGGATGCTGCACACGTGTGAGGCGCGATTAAGGCCTTGTATTTCACGTTTTGAATGGACTGTTAGCTGAATGTGGAAACTTGTGCAATTTGTGTGAGGTCATGTACGAGCTGTTTCGATGTTGGGCTGTGCTTCAAGAAGGAGGACAAAGAAGAAGAAGAAGCAAGCAAACCAAAGGTAATTCGTCAAAGGGGCCGTTAAAGATGGATTAGCACAGTGCAATTTTGACCCAAAATTCAATGAGATTAGATAGTCCAAAATCGAACAATGTTCACTGCTATCTTAGGGTTACAGTTATGTTCTCCAATTATATCCAAATCTCAAAGCTTACTGACTGGAGAGCTTACATCCATTGTCCCCCGCACTAATTCATCCTGGCCTATTGTACATGTTTTCAGTGGTATGGGAAACCTACGCAGACACGGGGAGAACATGCAAACTCCACACAGAAAGGCCCCTTCCAGAACCCGGGACCTTCTTGCTGTGAAGCACCAGTGCTAACCACTGTGCCACCGCACTGCTCTTCTGGAGGAGTTTGCCTTCCACCTTTCTGACATTCAGAGTACCTCTGGGGGACAGGCACGTGACTAAAATAAGTCTATCTAAACCTTTTAGAATGGAAACTCAGACAAACCTTTATCTGTTGCAGCTGAACCTGAGATCAGAGGCTCCACAATTCTGATCGGTGTCATCATCAAATACAGAGACAGAAGGGGCTAAAAACCTCTTGAGGTTAGGTTATTGCAGTAATCAAAGCCTTGATGCGGTTTGATATCGACAAAGTTTAGGCCACCATTTTTAAATACTGAGATATGTTCTTACCTTAACTTAGATGAGTTGATGTGTAGCTGTCTGGTCTTTACATGTGCACTCAGTCACGTAAACACAGCACAGACGGCGTTAGCATTTAGACTCTTATTTAAATATGGTTGGTGAAATATGGTTAAATATAGTTCCCCTTTTTATCCACTTAGAAAATCGATATGTATATAAGAACATATCTCAGTATTTAAAAACAGTGGTCAGTGTGGCTGCCCGCTGTTTAATGATTGTAACTTGATGCCGTAGTTCTAACAGTAATAATCGATGTTGAATGGGGGCAGCATAATAGCATTCTGTCAAATCTACGTGAAGTATGCACAAAAATATAGGATGATGTAGAACTGACACATGCTATGCTAATCGATGCTATGTGCTATTTCAAAACAAATGACTGGCGTTGAATGGACACCAACATAACCGTGATGCAGCATAATTATTCTTTTTCTGTGAAGCGTCTTTGAGTGTCTTGAAAAGACAAGAGAAAAGTGAGATAGTTTGCTAATGAGAAGCTGGTGATTAACTGTATCGAAGGCCTTTCTCAAGTCCAGAAAGACCAACATCAAGACTAGCTTTGATGTCTTCTCGTAAGTAGCAACATGCGGACTCTGTGGAGTATCTTTTCCTGAACCCAAACTGGCAGGGATGTAATGCATCAGTGTGGTCGATATACTCCACTAGCTGCTCTGCCACCACCTTCTCAAACACCTTGGAGATGGCTGGTAGGATACTAATAGGTCGATAGCTTGACACACAGAGCTTGTCTCCTGACTTGAAAATTGGCTTGACTGCTGCTTTTTTCAACGCCAAAGGAACATTGTTTTCATTTATAGATTGATTCACAGCATTAATGTCTTTATTTGAATGATGATGTGCTCAGTTGCAGCAGTCCTCTAGACCTGACCCACTCTTTAGTGGGAGGTGTTACTGTTAAGCTTAAGCAAACACTGTAATACACAGACATGTTTCACTGTGGCCAAAATCTTCAGGTTCTGCAGGTTTGAACAGGAGCCATGAGTCACATCAACATAATCAGAGATCAAATACCAAACTAGAACATTTCAGTTACAGTTACAGATTTTGGCCTAAATAAGACACACAGGATTGGCGAAATCTCCAATAAAATGTAAATATGAATGAAGCAGAAACTGTTACTAATCTGTAAGAACAGCTCGGTGACAGTTGGAGTCAGTGTATTCATCTACAGTGCATTTGAATTGTCCTCCAGTGTCATAAACAAAAGTACTTTGTATCCACTGAACACCATTTCATGACGTAGCATCGGCCCCAATGGTTGGTGTGGAGCCGGTTTCTACAATTGACACGTTTTACCGTCGCAGTGCTGACTTTTGTCACTCACTGACCTCCTCACACAGGAAGTAAGACGGAGGGTCAAGAAGAAGCCAAACACAATGGCCGCCTGGGCTCCGCGCAGGCCGCCGTGCACCCGGGTTAAGTATTCATTGCTCACATATTTCATCTTCACTAATAGCATTGTTTACAGGCAGCGTGGGGTGGTCAGAGCGCGGGCAGACGACAATCATATTTTACGCTCAGAGGAAACAATAATGAGGGGTTAAAGGGGGTCGCGCGGCGCCATGGCCTCATGGTAATGACCACATGTGCCGCTTAAATATGCACAGCCAGGCCTGCACTGCAGCGCTCGCATTTGAATCATATGGACAAATGGAAGGTTTGCAAAAGCAGCAGGAGAGGACAGGGGTTAGGGTTCGTCGGCAAAATCATTTTGCTGATTTAAAAGGACTAAATTATAAATCTCTCTGTGACATGGGGGTGGGCACTGCAAGGTAGATGCTGTGAGATCTGAGATTTCAGTCCCGCTAAAATACACCTTGAAGTACTCAAGCTGATACATTTGAGCTCAAATACACTGGTGCTTCGGACAAATGACAGAACCTGGTCTTGAGAAATGCTGTGATGGTAAAAAAAAAAATTGGGCAGAAGAAACGGATAGTGCCAAATAAAAGTTCAGTATCAGAGTATCAAAAAAAAAAAATGTGATGAGGGATTCTCGAGAAATGATTTGAAAATAATGCTATTTTTTTCACCGAAATCTCTTGATTTGACGTCTCTGCGAAGGCAGAGCGTTGTTCCTTTGAACTACATTCAGGGCATCAGGGACAGACACTAAAGAGTCATTTGGTAAATATATGTTATTTACTGTGACATGCAAAGTGGAACGCCTCCTTCTGACAGGCTGGAATCACTTCATTTTCCAAATCAATTGAGATTTATAAAATAGATGAGTGACCTCGTACATAGCTACCAAAATTTAACGCAACATGCCTCTGCTTTAAGAAATGCTTATCCATGGTTACTATCGCTGGCATTGTTCTCGACAACAATACGTCATAGAAGATTTGGATCCAACTGATCAAAAGTAACAACATAGCATTTGTCCTCACTGCAGAAACACCCTCTTAGAATGGACAGGGGAAAGCCTGCTGACTTAGAAGATCCTCTCATTCCCCTTCAAAGGACTAGATGCAAGTTGTCATTTTTAAACTCACTACTGCCACCTCAGGTCTTCTGCGTAACTGCAGCTTCTATATTAAGCTCGTGCATGACGGCACTTCAGACCCTAATTAAAACACCTTTCTGAGTGACAGTGCAGGATTTTAGAGGCAGTTGTGGTGAACAGGTCTGAGCTCATTCTACACATTAGGACATGGCTGAACATGTAGGGGGAGGAAAATACATCATTTTAACATTTTTAAGCTCCGTCTAGTCCCTTTAAGAGCAATTTGCAAGACAGGTGGCAGTATTGCCATGAGTGGGCAGGTTTTACATTTGCCAACAACAACAACCATTTGTTTTTAAGCTGGGATGTGATTGGCTAAAACAAGGTTTGCTTGATTCATTCAGCAACAAAAACCCAATATGAAAGTTCTGCATGAGTGCAGTCTGCATGTTCTACCCATGTCTGTGGATGTTTCCCCTACCACTAAAAACATGTACAATAGGGTAGGCCAGGATGAATTTTGTGGGGTCATATATGTGCAGCAGGAATAATTGTTGGAGAAAAGGTCCACAGACGGAGATTAAAGCTGTGACATGTGCTGTCAAATGTCCCGACTCCAGTGTAAAATATGCATTCTAATCCTCTCCACATCGGCACTACCTCCTTCAGGGCCTGTCACAGCCAATCGTCTGCCTCCATCCATCTCCACAGACAGTGCAAAAGTCATATTGATTATTCACAGATTACTTTTGGCACGTCTGTTCCCTGTCTTGGGTTTGCTGCTGTTCCGCGCCCCGTCCAGGTCTGGACAGACGGCGATAGTAGTGGCGCGGTTCCGATTATTTGTGGTCAGGGGGTTAGGCGCCAAGCCTTTTTGCATGAAAAGCAGCCATTCTCCCGGACAAACAACATCTCATCTATATGCTAAACACTAACTGACAGCTATTGACAGAATCAAAAACACAGACGGACTAATTCACTATCGGACCAATAAACTGAGAGCAATCGACTGTTGGCTGATAACAACTGGACTGGAGCGCTGTCAGGGTGCACTTTACGGCAGACATGTTTGTTAACGTTTTTTTATTTGAGGATGTTACCATGTTAGAACTAGGGCTGGGCTACGTATCACAATATTCAGCAGCTGATCTGGTATGTCACCATGATAATATATTTACTTTCAAATGTGTCAATAGAGAACAGTCAGTTCAAAGTGCTGTATTACTGTCTATAAAAAATGCCATAAACAGCACATAAACAGAGACCGAATAGCATCATTTCAACCAAATGCTAATTTTATTAAATACTTCCAGAAACAAAGCTTTGGGTTGAACTAATTTACTGTAGAACGGCTGATCCCCTTTGCAACACGTGAGTAAAGAGGACCATCAGTCAGCAGAGCAGCACAGGCGCTCTCCCTCTCTCTCTCCTTGACCTTTGGATGTGGCAGAGTGGCAGAGTGGTTAGGACGCTGGCTCCAGGTCAATGACAGCCTGCAGTGTGCTTTGATAACAACTTATGACCTCATTCTGCAGAGCACTGCTCTGTGTCCCAAATCTTCCAAGAAATGTCAAAAATGTAGTAGGCTGGTTTTATTTCCAATGCAGACGCTTGTTTTCACATTGTCTAACATTGGGGAGAGAGAAGGAAATCTGGGACAAAAGCTGTGTCTGTTCAAACGTCCGAACAACTGGGATGCAACATAACTATATTCAAACAGTCCCCCATGTGACACAGCACAGCTCCAGGTAGGGCTGGTACTGTTAAACCATACCAGTATGGAAAAAGAGAATCCAAAGCAAGTAATGAAAAAGATATGATATCTTTAGAGACCGAATTTTGATGCTGTCGGTCCAGGAACAGCACTGAAGGAGGCGACTTGGTTTCAGCTCAAATAAAAAATGCAAATTTAAAAGAAATGATATTTCATGGGATAAATGACATAACATTATTGTTCTGTTTTCTGGCTCTAGATGACAAATATATTATTATAGATGTATTGTTAATCTACCAGTATCAGAAAACAAATCTAATGGTTCCCAGCACTATCCAGGTATGTATCATATGAGGGAGTTTTGCAACACGGTTAGATCACAATAGGCTGGCTAAATCTAAATCAGATGATAAAGCTGTATGTCCAAAGCCTCTCTCAATCTAATGTCCACAGTATTGTTCCATGGCACAGCCATCTGTGCAGCCAGAACATGTGAACTTGTATAATTTCACACTGTGGGGCAGAAAGCGCTGACTTCTCTCTGCTGAGGATTCCTACACTGGCCCGTCACCTAGGAAACGGCAGTTTACTGGCCTGCTTTCACGCACAGCCCACACTCTGCTGAAATGACTCCAGTGGAACACTGGCTGCTGCCTTTGCATAAAGCAAATCTACACAGATTCAGATCACACAAATACAGATTATCTAACCCTCGACGCTTTGAGCATGTTCCCATTCATTTAGTTTCTTTTACTGACGGTGAACCGTTGTATTGCTCCTGAAACTAATTATAAAGGCATACCTGTGAAGAACTGGGTTGTCTAATTTAAAATGTATATGGTCCCTTTCATTGGCACAATATATACTGCTACTAAATACTAGGGATTTACGGCTCTTTACTTGGAGCCCAGTCTTGGGATCCATTCATTTCAAAGAACCATTCAAAAGACTGGCTCTCTTAACTATAATAACTATAATATTTTGTGTTGCCTGCTCCTGCTGAAGAAAAGGTCTGGCTCTTTTCACAACTGAGATCCAGTTCGACCCGTTGACTTTAAAGAGCCATTCAAAAGAGCCGCTCGGTCATGAACGTCACATCAAAACGATAAAGCTAAAAAGCCTTCACCTTGATGTAAATTCATTTTCCAGAAAAAAAAAAAAAAAAACAGAAATGATACAATGAAACGTTAGCTTTATCGTCAAATCATCCACACAAACCTACAGAGAATTTCAATATTACTCTGGAACCATGGGTGCACATCAAATGAGACTCTACACTTTAAGAAATCACTTGTACCTTGACATTTGTGAATATAAATCGGGAAACTTTTTTCTCCACAAAGCGGCGTATACCATGTGCCGCTCTCCTCCTCCGCTCGGCCATCTGACAGATTTAATCAGCCGGAGCAAAGGGTTGGCTTTAGGGAGACGGGGCCCGGCAATACTGCCTCTTTGAAAAGCTGTCTTTTTTAATAACATTCACAGAAATCAATATGCAGTTCTTACAAAGTGCCGCAGCGCATTAGGCTCGGAAGCAGAACACTGGGCTCCACCTCCTGTCGGTGCAAGCCTGTTTGCCGAGGACGGGGTCGGTAAGGAGAGTGTGCAGGTAACAGGTAATATACATCGATTATAGGGCGGGAGATTGAATGTAATGTTGAAAAGGCAGACCAGTGGACGTCCCGCTAAGTGGGTAGTTAGTGTCCTGATGCGGGCCGAGTGAACGGCGTAATAGAGTGATCAGCGCGCCGTCTGTTTGGAGGCAGGAGAGAGTAAGGCACTTAGTTATAACACTTTTGCGCTCAATGGGAAGCGCTCACTAAGTCCCTGGCTGTTAAAAGCGGCCTCCTCGGCTCACAGCCAAGAACGATCATATAATTTAATGCTGAATTGATTCGGAAAGCCTGACCCGAATCCGAGTCGTTGCTAAAGTAAGGATTAGGCTATGACAAAAGAAGGACTTACTCAATGTCTGGCTTTTCAAGCAGCATCAATACGTGATCACACAGACACAAATGAGAAGTCTGGGGCAATAGTTTAACCATATCCATGCTCCATCATCACTTTAACAATATCAATACAGGATCCACTAATGAAGCCACCAATACAAGGCAGATCAGTTCTTGTGTTTATGTGACATGTGAGCTCAGGTTTATGTTTTAAAACCAGTGGAGATTTGAATATGTTAAATCCTGGACTTATTTGTTGTTTCACTCCCCCTCATATTGGGGCTTATGTTAGTGAGTGCACAGTGTTTGCTTTGCACCCCCACAGGAATGATTGTGACGGTAACATGAGTAGGGCTGCAACTATTTTTTTTTTTGTAATCAAATAATATATTGATTAGTTTTACGATTATGCGATTAATCACTTGGCTGTGGAACTTTGTTTGCTGCAGGCTCTATCCATGAAATTTACAGCGTACAAAACAGTACAGACCCTAACTATAAAAACAAAGTAGGTTTTCATCAAAAATACTATAATTTTTCATGTCCTTTTTGCTCCATTTAAAGTCTGTGTGAACCAGAAAACGATTACTCGATTACTAAAAGAGTTGTCGACTATTTCAGTAACCGATTAGTCATCGATTCATCGATTAGTGGTTTCAGCCCTTACCCGAGACTGAGATAACATTCCATCCCAGAGAAAATAGAGTCTCGGACTGCACTAAAAGTAGGAATTATGATCAAACTTAGTTCATGTACTGATAGGGAAGACTTTGAACTTCGAGCTATTTTTTTGTTTCAATGTTGTTGGGGAAAACCTATGATAAATGGTCACACCTTTCTACCTGCTTTAGGCACTTAAAGCGCTTTACATCAAGGAACCAGTCATCCATTCATACACCAATGTACACAGACACTGGAAACCGGGTTAAGTATCTTGCCCAAGGACACAACAACAGTGTACACCTGTGAGATTCGAACCACAGACAACCCACTCAACTCTCTGCACCACCGTCCGCCAATGATGCACCAATGAAAGCTAATGAGCACAACCTTTCCCAGTGACATTCAAGGGCAGAGGTCGGAAACATCCTAGCTCCTAGTTTTCTTGAAAACAGCATGTAGAAGGAATGCACAAACAGAAAAAAAACAGAATCAAACTGAAAGTATTGGAAAAGTCTGTCAGATCTTCTACTGCATCACCATGATTCAACAGGTCAGGGGTTTAAGCGTGATGGGGACCAGGTACTACACACAACACACAGATACCCCGTGATAAAGACCATCTCTTCCTCCGTCATATTGAAATGCCAGTCGCGCACACCTCCCTGTCCTGACCGCGTACGTCAGTGTGAAGGATGTGCCGCGGCGTGGGATAATTCGTCAAAGGCCGCCTGTTAATTATTCACAGGCCCTTCTACATATTGAACATGTTTCTCTTTCTGATTATGAATATTTCAGCAGCCTCTCTCCTGCACCACCTTTCATCAGAGCGAGCCACGGCGACGGCCCGCTGCTTCACACGCCAACGCCGCCCAGAGTGCCGGCCGGACCGGGATGTCGGAAAGGTGCGCTCGATGGCAGGTTCAAGGCGCCCCAGACGAGGGCTCCACGGGGCTTCAGGCCTATCCAGCGGCACTTTATAAGAAATTCAACACGCAGAACTGATTGGGGGACAACAGCGCATTAGTCTGCATGAATGATGGTCCCAGAGCGAGTGGCTATTTTTCATTTGTAAAAACATATTAGAGAAATGTTAAATCACGCGCTGCTCTTCCTCCAGGCAAGTGCTATCCGTCTTAATCCAGCCGTAATGATGATGTGACAGAGGTTTTTCTGCTGGGTTTGGACACATGAGGAGATCTCCAGCAGTGGGCCATTTTGGGATTACGGAACTACCCGATAAGTGGCAGCTGCAAATGAATTTGCTAGGTTTGTAACTACTACAGTAGTTGTTGTCTGTGACGGCTTAGAAACTTTGTCTGCGATGGAAAACACATATACAACTGACTAACTGAGCTAACACAAAGCAAATATAAGGGATATCCTGCAGTAGCTAACAGAAGCTTGTGGCACAGTGAGTGGTTTGTGCTTTTGATCTTCAGAAAGAAGGTTCTATGTTCTCCATGAATCAGGTTGGGGTTCCTCAAGCTCATGTTTAATACTGTTTATGAACTTTTGTAAGTAAAACATCAACAGCAGGTGGAAATGATCTTTTGTTTTGCTACAACCTTCACATGACGTCTCCTCTTTCTTTTAGTCTGTGCATTGTCCCTGGACAAATAAATACAAAAACATGAATTCAATACCATCTCTGTAGTGCAGACATCACCTTGATTCATAATAAATAAATAGGCTAATCTCAATGCACATGCTATTGCTAACACGGCTAGTGCTAACGTCCACAGCAGCTTATAAACACACTGAGGAGGCTGTGCTCCTGCTAAATAACATCATTATTACAAGGAAAGATTTCAGAATCAGTCCAAATCAGGAGCTAAAGTATGTCCTTTTGCAGATGCATGTTAAGTAGCCGTGTGACTCAGGCCTTTAAGTAATACAATAAAACTGGGAATGTGTTTAGGACTGAAATAGCATGTGTCACAGTGAGGGTTATAATACTGCATCTGCTGCTGCGGCTGTGGGGTTTAAAGGGGCTGGAAATACTTCATGTTTATGTCCAGTCTTTCTCTCGTGTTTGCACAACTCCACTTAACGTTGACCAGGCAGGTATTTCAGAAGTGAGGAATTCATTTTTGTGTCTCTTTTTCACCATGCGTGTCAGCTGGATGACAAAATAAGTCACATGAATACTCCACCCAGTACGGGCGAGTGTTTCTACTACACATAGGATCACAGATGTGCACACTGTACTGAAGGAACAACAGGACGGCCTGAAACGTTTTGGAAGGCGCAATGAGAACAATGTGGATAAATGCTGCTTTTCGGTGGAGTTTATGGGATTATTCAGAACTAAGGCAAATACTAGAGGACAGAAGCTGCTAAAATATGAACTATGAAGGTAAGCTACATGGTAATGTTATGCAAACCCCAGCTAAAGTTGTGGCTAATTGCTATCATTGGCAGAATCCCCATTTTCTACAGCAGTATGATGTTGTGAAATATTAAATGACCTGTATGTTAATAGTAAGCGCTGTCCTCTCGCTCGTTTGACCAATCAGAGACCAGCGTCTGTTAACATCACGTTGGTCCCAGAGGTTGTCCCAAAACGTATACCTGGTCAGACCGGTTTGGCCCTGGCTTCAGCAGAGGAGACACTCGCCTCACAGGGTAGACCAGGCTCTGGGCTGTGTAAGGCCTGCAGTGGAAACACTCACTAAGTGACTCACCCTCTGATGTATCTTATGTGTCCATAATGTGTTCGGCAGATTTTAACAAATATTGTACGATTAATTGGAGATGCAATAACTGGCCATTTTCCCCGGGCAAACAGTTGGTCTATAAAGCCGGTGGAATTATGAGCACGTCTGAGCATGCTCAGTGCAGCCATTGTAATGTGGCCCAGAGGAGAACACATGCTGCCCCCAGTAATTCAGCCCAGGTGCTCGCATTAGACATTCAGACCCACTCCTTTCTATTCAGCGGATTTTCACACTTGTTGTTGATGAATAGCTTTCAAAGCAACAGTGAATTTGTTTTGTGTATAGTTCACATGTTCCGCCTGTGTCCTGTGTGCCGAGTTTGCACTGACTGCTTCACTGTCCCCCACAGATCTAAAGCACATCCTGGAGATGTTTGTCCGGGCGCTGCACTGCGGTGGATCACGGACAGGTCGGAAGTAGTTTCCATATGAAGGCAAGAAAGTATGAAAAATAATGCAGTGGGTGTTTAGCCTGGACCGTTTTTTTCTTGCTGTAACTTGCTGCAAATTTGTATCACATATCACATTCACATTACTGCCCAACAACACTGAACCATGCGCTATGGTTAGTGCCAGCTGGTTTGTAGGAAAATATAAATAACCCTAACTCTAACCTTAAGGTAACCATATCCCTGGCCCTAAACCTAATTTGTGTCACTTCAGACCGTCCACTCAGAATCAATCAAACACTAATCATGTCAGAAAACGGGAAGATTTAATCACGTGATAGGAATTGATGAATTAGGAGCAAGATGCGGCACAATTCACCGTATTCTGACCACTTTTGCCTCTTTTTTTGTCTAGACACTTCCGGTAGAGCGTGAAGTCCATTCACTAAGTGGAGAACAAGGGAAAATGGAAAATGAAGATTGATTGATTTGTGTAAAATGTCCAATTGGCACCAACAAGTGAACACTGAGCTGCTTCTCTGCGCGGCCTGAAAACGGCTTTGTCTCTGTGTCGAACTGATTTTCTCTCGACTTCTCCCGCCCTATGTTAACTAATAGGAGTGAAGGGGTGGGCATAGTTCAAGGCGGCGCCCATGGAAACTTTCAGAATGAGGTGAATAGTGTAAACTAACTAAAACCTGAAGAAAACGTGCATGTAGCAGATTTATAAGACTCCAGAGGCCAGTCGAATCCCGGCTAAATACAAATGACGTTGTATGACTGATGGATTTAGGAAAAGCGACATGGACAGAAGACGTTCAGGTGGGCCCCAGAGTTCCACCTGAAATCAAGCTGCCCGGTCACAGGCATCACTGTGCACCAAGGTGGAAGTTACAGCCTTTTAAATGGAAGCCAGTGGTTTGACAGGAAATAGCCTCCAGTCAGTGGTGCCATTGAAAGGGCACGGTCTCAAATGGTGAGGCACATTTGGCTCATTGTGTCCATGGCAGCGAAGCGTGCCACCAGCCCGGGCCTGCTCGCTCCTGATGGGGCTGATTGCCCTTCCGCAAAATCAATACAATTGTCCCTGTGAATGAACACATATCAATATCCTAATATGGCCTACTCCCTGTAATCATTTCCTCCTCAGAGCCACGCAGCGGTGCGAGTATTCCACTGCAAGTCATATATTCTACCTCATTTACAAAGAAGAATGTGATTGAATGTGAAATGGTCAAACTGATGGATTGAATTTTTGTTGTTCTGCATATTTTAAAATGGTTAGATCGCTGGTACATGGGTTTGATCAGGTGAGCTGCCCTCATTTACAGAGTATTGATGTATTAAAAAAAAGACAAAACTTAAAGAGACTAGATGCTAGTTTGTCATTTTATACTCACTACTGCCACCTCAGGTCATACGTGTAATTGCAGGCTTATTTGACCTTTATTTAACCAGGAAAGTCCTGAGATTAGAATTCTCATTTCCAGGGGAGTCTTGACCCCAGAGGGAAATCTATTGTACATGTATTTAGAGGTAGGGGAAACCGGAGTACCTTCACAAACTCCACAGAAAGACACCGACCAGCTGGAAATCGAACCCGGGACCTTCTTGCTGTGAGGCATGAGGCTAACTGTGCTTTTTGGCACATAGCATTTTTGTTTTTTTACATCAAGGAACCACTCGCCCTGACACTCTCATTCATACAGTGTCTTGCTCAAGGACACGACGACAGTGTGTGCCTCTGGACTGCCGACCCGCTGTACTCTCTGTGCCACTGTCGCCCGTGATGACCATATCGCGCCGCACTGGCTGTTTTCCCACGCTTATTCATTCACAAATACTGACATGTTTGGTATCCACGTGTAGCACAAAAGGCTGTGACCGAGATTACACTGTAATCCAAATATGGTCATTTCCTTTGTGGGAGACAGCAGCGGCTAAAGACTTACAGATGAATATGTAGAGGTTGTGAAAGATGAGAGCCCATTTTCTACTCTTTCACCCTCTCCACTTGAGTCACTTCTACAGACTCCACACTTCACAGGCTTGGACTTAGCAATATGTTTGACATGTTTTTTTCAGAGAGATTTTGTTTTATATCTAAATTAAATTCTTACCTGATTTATTGAGCGTTGAACCCAAAAACAACATTTACAGATTTTACAGACTGAACAAGATCCAAATTCCCTCTGAATCTTTGTAATACAGCAACAATTTAAAGCCATTCATTTAAACATGAATCTTTTCAAATTCACTGAAAAAATAGGCATTTTTTATGCATAAAACTTGCAATATATCTATTTCTATTTATATCAGTGACACCTGTTGAGTCTCGCCTTAAATGCCAAACACATGGGTGTCTTGGTGTTTGATATTGCAGTACCGCTATCAGATACATAATCAAAACTATCAAAAAGTATGAATCGATGAATAGTAGCCCATGCCTTCCATCTGAGATATATATTTTCTGCATGTGGGCATCGTCGGCGTCGCGGCGGACACTCACACGTACATGCGTGTGGAGAGGCACATTCAGGGAAAACCCCAGAGAGGCCTAAGCCGCTCACAGCCAAACTAATCCAAGTGTGAAGATTGTGAACGTAGCAATCTGGTTCAGGGCAGAAGCCTGGCCCGGCCAGACGATTAGGGGAGCTGCATGTGCAGAGGTGATGGGAGCAGTGCTCATTCGGGCTTAATGTGATTACTGATTGTATTATGGCCCACCCATTAGGAAGAACTCTAAACTTGACGCATCATTACTGCTCCAGTGTGGCAGAAATAAGTCAATATTTGACCTAGCGAGTGATGAGTGCCGTCACCAGCAGGGGGAGCGCACACAGGTCATGGTATGGGGGACTGTCTGCTGTTTTAGATACTAAAGCTACAGTATTTAAATAGAGCAAACCTGGAATGGTACTATGTTTTATTCCAGTAATCCCACATACATAATAATAATAAAAATAATAATAATATTAGCTTACACTTGTATTGTGTAAGCTACTATTGTAGACTGATGGAAGCAAGGCTGCCAATCTGTGCCACCGGCCCCTCCAACCACTCGCTCACACACTCTCTCTCTCTCTCTCTCTCTTTGACCACACACTAAAGTACTTTTAGTTAAATGCAAGTAGAAGTTTTTGAATTTTATTCAAGTGAAAGTGCTGAAGTATTTGCTAAGGCAGGGTGATATGGCCAATGAAAAATTAGAAGAAAAAAACAATATGTTTCCTGATTTACTTGACACGGGACAGAAGGAGATTCTTCTGTTTGTTGTGTTGCTGTTAGCAGCATGCTAAGGTACCATAGGCTCGGGCTTTGCGACGTGGATGAAGACAAATAGAGAAGCTTCATTTTCATTTGTTTATGTTTATGCTGCTGTAGCTGAGCGTAGTATAAGCTGTAGTAGCATACTGATGGTATCTACAGTGGTATTACAATTGACCATACATGACACCCTTTTAAACCATGACATGGTTTGCTGTACAAAAAAAGTAAAAAGTACTATGACAACCTTTTTATTAAGCAGGGTTGACCATAACTGTGGCTTACATGGTCTAAAGGTCTAATCAGATGCATGGTCTGTGCAGTAAAGATACCATTATTTGAATGTGGCGTTATCATAGCCTGGTGAGACCAGAATGATTCCTTATACTTTTTTAAACTTAGGGGAATCAGCCTGGAACTCCCGCCCACTTTGGCAGCGTCAGAAAAATCAAAACAAGCCCGTGCAATCAGATTTGATCATTTGTTAATACACTTGTTCATCATTTTAGGTTTTCAAGCATTAGTGCTGATGAAAGAATGGTAAAAAGTTTGAAAATAGACATGTTTGGAACAGAAATAGATGCAATAACAGAATGAGAGTTCACAGCATAAGGATGGTGTTTAGGCCCCGCGTTAGCTAGCAGCATTAGCTCATAAATCTCCATCAGAACAGGCATAATTGTTTATCTATAATTGGTTGGGATTAGGGACTTGTATTGGGTTTGATTGGTGGAACAGAGCACAGCCACTTCAGGCGGCAATTACTGCCACTTGTTCTAACCTCTGATTGAAAATAAAAATATTTTCAAAGCACTTGAACGCTTGACATCAGATGAATGTGAAGTATGCTTGGACTAATGTTCGGGATAATCTTATTGGGTCATGAGCATACTGCAGATTTGCAAGGCGGCCATGTTCCATCCTCAGAATTAACTTTGTTATTTATATTCATTTACAGCTTGTCATTTGCATTTATTTATTTTTCAACAGGATGGGCATTTGCGATTTGAAATGTTTCATGGTTCAGCGCTCAGGAGCCCTCTGGGAGAAGACGGAAGCATGTACAGCTGAACCAATGCAAATCACATGCATTTCAGGATGTTTGTAGAGCTTTAACTACAGTGTTAACATACATTATACCACCACAGGGAAACAGGAGAATGTGACGTTTGAACAGTACACCATTTTTACGTACTGAGATATGTTCTTACCTGAGCTTAGACGAGTTGATGTGTACCTGTCTGGTCTTTGTGCGTGCACTCAGTCAGGCAAAACGACCAAAGATGTTGTTAGCATTTAGCCTCTCCCAGTATATTCCTATAGCTCCAAACATGGTGAAGTTAGAAGCGACCAAGCTCTTTCACGAGCACAAAGACCAGACAGGTACGTATAAACTTGTCTCAGCTCAGGTAAGAACATATCTCAGTATGGAAGAACGGTGGCCTGTTCCTTTAAGAATATTGCATTGTCTAAATAAATGCGGTCATTGCACTTTGTTAAATGCAATGGCTTTGTTTGTGATTGTGATGTATTTGATATGACAAACCGTGTGGTACTTTCTTCATCTAAATGTTTATTGAGTGATGGAAGATAGAAGTAGAATCTAAATGGTTTATTTTGGGGATGGTCCCCCTGATGATCACTCAAAGCTGTACACGGGCCTGAAACGTGCATATCATTATTTTGATGGAACTATTTGGATGTGCAAGAGGGATTGTGGGAGCTAGAAACAATCAGACATAACTACTGAAGTCTCCAAATGCCTTGCTGTAATCAGCAGAGTTTAACACATCCTTGACCATAATGCACTCTCGACCATGTGCTGCTCTTTAATTCAGCCATACCTAACTTACTGTGTAAATGTGTGGGGAAAAAATTACAAAAATGTAATACAGTCACTATTTTTACTACAGATCATACACATGTACACATGAAGGCCGCCGTTTTTCAACTCACAAACCCCCTCTTTCTCAAATCAAAATGATTAAAAATGCAGAATCTTGCTAAATAATATAATGTACAGTTCATGTTCTAAGATTATCATTATATATTACCTGTTAATATTCATAATATGTTTCCTCCAACAGATCTGTCGAACAGTTTGAGAGGATTTGGGAACTTTGTGGTTCTGATGGCAGGATCCACCCGGAGAAGTCTGTGCCTGGTGTTAAAAAAATGAATTAATATTTTCTCTCCCCCTTTCAGAGCCAGGTTCTCGCCCAGTTAGAGGTGGGTGACATGGTAAAGTGTCAGGGTCCTTTCACGGTTCAATATGAAATCATTATATCACAACACGCCATTACCCACGCCTCAGCACCACCAAAAATCACACTCTTGTGACGCTGACATTAAAAGCAGCATTCCGTGTATTGTTGATGTGGCTGGGGGGTCATGGGAGAGTTAACCAGCTCGCTCAGGCGTCACTTTAGCTTGATTTAATAGAAAACAGGACGGGATGGCGCTCTCAGTCCTCCAGCTGTAAGCAGAAAGGCCGGTGAGAGTGAAAGGTTGGGCTAACCTGGCATCTGTCAACAACATACAAGTCCGGGGGTTTTTACTTGACACGACTGAGGAACAATGGCTACTACCCAAATGGCTCTTATGAACAGACAGCTCTTTTTCATGCTGACTTTCATTACATTTTATACAGATTTACCTGGAACAACCTCAAAAACAGTGCAACACCAGGGAAAGTCTTCAGCCCCAAAGATCATTTGGGAGAGTACTTGTAGTGTCTTTGCCTTTACTTTTTGTTTTATGTTTAAACACACTTTAACACTGTAACACCGTAATGTTGGAAAGACGCCTCACCATGAGTCTTTTTGTTGACTTTAGGAATAACTAGGAGACCCCTGCCGGAGGAGCGAAGGGGCCGTGAAGGTTCGTAAGGTAAAAGCAGTTCTGAAGATAAGAAGGACCAAGACCATTAAGACATTTAAAAAACTAGTGTCTGAATAAATGAACTCTGAAAGTTATACTGTAACTCAAGTAGACACAATGAACGTTACGAAGCTTATCATGACGTTAAGGTGAGCCATCTATGGTCTATGGTACCCAGAGGTTAACACTCATACAGCCCATCCGTGCCATGGTGCCCCATCCTGATATGACTTTCAAACACAGTGAATGCCCAATTGTCTAATACAGTCCCATGCCCTCCATCTGACATTTGGACAACACCAAACCCAGCCTTTTCTCTGTCTTGGGTCGGACTGAACAGTGAACAGGCAGAGGCGGCTCATGCGCCCGTCCCACTGCAGTAAGCCCCGGTGTGAGTGACGGATAGGTGGGCTAATATCGGCAGCACAATCCGGACGCACCTGTTAATCTGGATTAGGCTGCCACAGGGCCAGTGTCTGACAGAGGCGTAATCCCGCCGAGGAGCTGATCACAAAGGCAGCGGGGGATTGGGGTGGACTGTCCTGTAATAGATCGCGCATCACAGGGAGAGAGGACCGGATCACGGCGACGGCTCAGGGCTCTGATCTTACGCCAGCTGAGGGACAAATGCAGACGTTCCCTTTTCCGAGATGGGTTGGGCCCTTTCTGAGTAGAGTTTTTTGGTTCTCCTGTCTGCATAGGTTTCTTCTGGGCGCTCAATGTTAGCATGGGAAATGTGTGACTTTTGACAGGACTTGGTTTTGCGCCCGATGATTTGGGCCTTGACTTGAACTGAAAACCAAAAAAACTGTTGGTGTACTGTCGACCTCTGGGTTTTATGGAGTGCCGACACTTATCTCTCTTGAGGGAGTTCTGGTGAAAAGATCCAAATTACATATTTTCTTTGAGATTTTGTTTGGCTAAAATGGGCCGGCGGACGGCTGAAAAACATCCGGTCGTCAAAAAAATAGGCTGTTTAAATGTGCACACGATAATTAGCGAGAGCGATCGATCAGCGGCAACGCACGCCATGTCAACAAGGTTTTTCTTGAAATTTGACTTGAATTTGACTTCAGACTTTTCCCATAACGTTTGTGCAGGAGGCACAGAGGAGACAACATACTGATAATCATCATTTTGACTTTTAGCAAAATGTTTTATTTCTGTTGGAAGTATAATTACTAATCCATGTCAAAACACCGCAATTAGTGCTTCCTCACCAGCCCGGGCTAAAATACGGAACAGAATGTGGCCTTCGACAAGAATTAAGCCTAACAGTGTATGGATTATTAAATAAGGACTTATCATCCTGTCAGTGTTCCTGAACTAGTACTCAAGCTCTTTGATGTGAGACATATTAGACAATAGGGTCAAAGTGCAGATATAGTATAACAGAACAATATCATACTGTGTGGCACACTCGGGGAAGCACATGTAGGGGTGCCGCAGACTCAGGGAAGCACATGTAGGGGTGCCGCAGACTCGAGGAAGCATATATAGGGGTGCCGCAGACTAGGGGAAGCACATGTAGGGGTGCCGCAGACCCGGGAAAGCACATGTAGGGGTGCCACAGACTCTGGAAAGCACATGTAGGGGTGCCGCAGACTCAAGGAAGCACATGTAGGGGTGCCGCAGACTCGGGGAAGCACATGTAGGGGTGCCGCAGAGTCGGCGAAGCACATGTAGGGGTGCCGCAGACTCGGGGAAGCACATGTAGGGGTGCCGCAGAGTCGGCGAAGCACATGTAGGGGTGCCGCAGACTTGGGGAAGCACATGTAGGGTTGCCGCAGAGTCAGGGACGCACATGTAGGGGTGCCGCAGACTCGGGGAAGCACTTGTAGGGGTGCCGCAGACTCGGGGAAGCACATGTACGGGTGCCGCAGACTCGGGGAAGCACATGAAGGGGTACCATAGAGCTGGAAAGGATGAGAACCACTGGATGTGGACACATGGAAGAATGTGTCATGATTTAATTTCTCATATTCTCTCGATCTTCGATAATACAAATCAATTCTCTGTAGCTGATTCCTGAACTTAGACATACCTTTTACACAAACTCAGCTCCTCCAGCACCATTAAAAGCATGAAAAATCTGTCATCGCCTCGATCTCCAAAACGAGGCGCTGTTTCTGCCAAAGGAATGCCTGTAAACCTGACGATCACTGAAACTGACCGAAGTAGAGATTGCCATTTCAGCTCACTGCCCTACTCTCCTTGGAGTCGCCTTTGCCTCGGAGACTTTTGCGCACCTCCAGCTGAAGCAGAGTGGTTCTATCCCGAACACGTGCCTTTGGAGCGCGCCCCATTAACGGCCCTCGCATCCCGGAAGCCTGGCACCTTCCGTGTAGGTCTGTGCGACTCTGGCTGGTGAAAGCGTTCCTCCTGAAAAACCTGGCCGGTGGTGCAGTCAGGCGCCGCAGTCATTACTCATTACTTCATTGAGTCATGAGGCCCGCTTTTAACTGCGCAGATAATTCACTCACTTTATTTTAGTCTGGCGCACTCACATCCAATAATAACTGCCGGATTTTACACTCCTTTCAAACTGACTAATACCCATCCAGGGATTACAAATTAAAAACAAATGCTGGCAAATGTTATTAAATTCACGTTACACTCAACTAGACGAATTAAGATGGGAGTGATATTTTTGTTCTGCGTCAAGACCTGAGAGGCTGACACGAAACTAGGGCAACGGCGATCAGAAATCAACCAGCCGGGTCTGGCTGTCAACGTGCGATTCAATGAAGCCGAGACAGAAGGAGAATCCCATTAAAATGTGTCATCTCGCGTACGAATTGTCAGCCTATATGTAAATCCAATTAAAAAGTGCGAGACTCGCGGTGTTGGGGAGCAGGCGATGGAAATGACCTGTCACGAAACGAGGTGCTGCGCTAAAGCAGTGGTTAAGTGGTGGGACGGGACCCAAAGAGAGGGTCGCAGTCCTGGTAAGTTGTAGTAGTAAGTCTTGGTATGAACAATACTGAAACTGGGAAGAGGAAGCTGTTTTGGTGTTAGATAGTACGGTAACAGGACTTGGAATGTGCAGTTAAGGCGAGACACAGGTTAATGGGGGAAAAAAATACATTTAGAGATATCAATTTGAAACTTTTGTTGTAGATTACTGATATAAATATGAAAAATGGCCGATATTTTCAATAAGGAAATCTAAATCCTACAAACCCTACAAGTCTCCCGCGGGCCACTTGTTGGAGACCCCTGCTGTAAAATGTGGAGTCTTATGGAGTGACTAAAG
Organism: Gobius niger; assembly: GCF_951799975.1. Taxonomy (NCBI): domain Eukaryota; kingdom Metazoa; phylum Chordata; class Actinopteri; order Gobiiformes; family Gobiidae; genus Gobius; species Gobius niger. The sequence continues at coordinate 6,642,598 of NC_136858.1, read as the reverse complement.
TACAAATATTGTTAAAAGGAACAGGCCACCGTTTTTACATAGTGAAATATGCTCTTACCTGAGCTTAGACGAGTTGATGTGTACCTGTCTGGTCTGTGTGTGTGCCCTCAGTCACGCAAAACGACCAAAGATGTTGTTAGCCTTTGGCCTCTCCCAGTATATTCCTATAGCTCCAAACACGGTGAAGTTAGACAGACAGGTACGCATCAACTCGTCTAAGCTCAGGTAAGAACTTATTTTAGTCTGAAAAAACTGTGGCCTGTTCCTTTAAAGAGTGGAATGAAAACGGCCCTAAAGTTTAGTCCCTTTGACTGCACATGCACCCTGTGTATATTTCTCCCGTCTTTATTTTTTTGCTGTCTCCCACATATTAAAGGACCATATTTGGATTTACAGCGACATCAGTATTTGTTAATGAATATGCATGGGGAAAAGTCAGTTGTGGTGCGATGTTATAGTTACTTCCTGGAAATGTTTGGCACATTAGCGACAAAATGTCATAAACTAAGCATCGTAAAGGAAGAGTTCCATCTTTTTTCATACTCTGACATAAAAATCAACATCTTAAGAAGAAAGCGAACTAAAAATCTCACCATTGACCAAAATTTATGTTTGCAACGTCTCGTTTTGCTGCACAAAAACTCCAGCATGTCTACTTGGGAGTGAGATTATTTGTTTTTTTATTGTTGGTAATGACCATGTCCTTCATCAGGATTTAAATGAACACATTTCCGCTAGCAGCTAGACACATTTATGTCAAATAAAGGCTGGTTATGAAAAGTTATGAGCCTCTTCTGTGTGCCTTTAGTTTTTTAAATGTTGCATTCTTTTCTAAGTGATTTAGACGTTCGTTGTGTGTCATCACAGAGGATGGATGCTGAAGGGCCCCGAGCCTGACATTGGCAACCAAGTTAAAGTGTGTAGTGGTACAGTGAACACAGTGGACCTAATCAGTAATTAATCAGTAATAACCTAATTTATCATAGAAATGTTAAGTAATCTTCACCCTATCTGGGAATGAAAACCACTCAGTAATATGTAGTATGTAACTTTAAAAAGTAAAACTTAACTGATCAGTCCAGCTACAACCATGACTTAGAGGAACTGGGACAGAAATGACTCATTTGTTAGACCCTTCTTCGCCTTGCCATATTATCTATTGAAATACTTCCTACTAACAAACACTTCAGATTCATTGTTTTAAACTATTGTATCCAGCAGAAGTCCTAAGTTCTGTCTAAAGCAGAATCTCCATGACTTCCTTCTTCACCTGTCTGTCTGAATTGCAATGAGGCACATTCACAGGTTGGACTGGAATCTGTTTGTCCCGAGTCCAGTGAATTCGCTGTGTATGGGTAGGGCTGTCAATTACTATATCGACTTATCGTTCAATAAAAAATAGGTAAACAATACATTTTTGGGCTCGATATTTATCGTCGGTACATTTATTAGCATTTCCCCCGATTCTTTCTTTGTAAAACTTTGATTTTTAACTGAAGCAAATTGAGTTTCGTAATATTTCATGTTTATTGCAGCTTGTGTGGTATTTCAGGATAATGATGATGCACTTTTAGAACAAAGATTTAATGTCATTTTTATGCCTGAGAGTTGACAGCATCGAGTATCATTTGACTCAATAATATATTTTATCGCGATACTTTCCTCCCTCAACATATCGAACTTCAGATTTGTTTTCGTGACAGGCCTATGTATGGGGGTTACCAGCCAATGTGTAACCTGTATGTGATCAAAAGTTTTCGAATCACACTTATCTGCGTTCACTGCGTCCTCATTAGCACGACTATGCCATGCTCTCTGTGTATGAAAACGCCTTGTTGCAGATGTCATTAAAGGCTAATCCAACGTAGCATTTCCGCCTGGAGCGCAGCCATGCCAGTGCGAGAGCCGTAATCAACGTCCATCTTCATTCGGGGACCCACAAAGAGATGTCCGGCGTTGGAGCGGGCTCACAGATGGCCTGCTCAACTTAAACCAATGCAATTCTATTAGAGCTTGAGCCGCGGCCAGCACGGCCTATCCAGAAATGCCGCATAACACGTCGGCATAATGGATGGTTAATGTGGGGAATGATGGCCTTTTCAAATCAAAGCTGCCTGTGTGTGGGCGTGTGCGATGAGGGGGGAGGACTGTTTAGGATTATCGAACCAGTTAGCGGCGACAACCACCCTCAACTTTTCACTGGCAGAGGAGTGACATTTTCCCCGGGGTATCTATCACGCGGCTTAAACGGCTTTTCACGAGCACTTGCCGGGGAGAAATGGCATTCTCCTCTTCCAAAGACTAATTAATAAATGAATGGACAATGATAAATGGTGGACACTTCTTCATTTTTTTTTTTTCTGGGGCTGATAAAATGCTGCAAATTCGCTCTATGTTTCCAATTATCAGAGGAACGCTGCCCGTCCTCCGGAGGGATACGGGGAGATTAGCAAAACATATGCTAATGCAGCTTCGGCCGGGCAGGTAGAACGGAGAGGTGGCGCGTGATAAATGCATGGGAGCCATCTTAAATAGAAACGCATCACGGCCCTGAAAAGCAGCGGCCCACAAACAGAAAGGAATGGGACGTTTTAATAAAACACCCGACATATGCTAAATGGGATTTCTTGCGCTTTTAGCTATGCTCTTGCGCTTTTAGCTATGCTCCTCTCCATTCGCCAGGAGTTAGGACACAGAGTTTGGTTGTTTCTTCGTCTCCTACAGAGGTGCTTCGATCTGCATTTCCTGGATGATGTTGTGTCATATGGAATTGGAAGTGTCCTCCTTATAGCATACCATCAAAAAGCAAGCTAGCACACTGTTTCGTTTAGTTTTTTCGGGATGGACACTTTGACACTCCCTTCTACTGACAGAACCTTTTATCGTATAATAAGTCCCAGTACTGAGGATATGGCTACGTTTGTCATTGTGTTGACAATGTTCAACGAATAGTTAGTGCCTTTTAGTCCCCAGCAGCCTCGATACAATAACTTTGCACACTGACAATCTGAAACCTTTACAGTAGAACAGTCACTCCCCCTTATCCATCCCATTTACTGTACTCAAAGGAATGTGGGGATAAATAGTGTTTTTTCCAATGTATTTGTTCTGTAGACAAGGCCTAGGAGTTAGAGTAGAGTGCACATCGTCCTGCTCTTCAACACAGTACAGGCCTGGGGGGAAATGTTGTGATCCATGAGGCTCCTTTGTGTTTTTACCAGGCTTGCTCTGATCATGTCAGCACTCAAATTACTTGCGCTACATCTTGCCATGTTATCATCTTGACAGCTTGTGTCTCGGCTCATTCCAAATGGTTTTACTCCGTGTTTGCTCGCATTCTGTGAAACTGCATTTCAAGACAAAGTCCTAATCCTCGGCACATACATAATTTAACAAGAAACACCAAGGCTTAGGTGTTCGAATGTTGAAGTTTAGAGTTTAGAAGACTGGTTTAGTATGCGCCAAATGTCAAATAATAAGACAGAAAAATGTTTTAATGCTTTTTAGCACCTAAATACTATATTTTAATGCCACAAATGCAAACAAATCTGTGCATATTTCATTTGTAGGTTTGTAAAACATTCAATCAAACACAGGAATTTTGAGGCAAATTTTGATATTCAAATTGGAGAGAGAAGAATCTGTCAGATTTCAGTAACAGCAGCAGCTGAATCTGACTTAAAGGGACAAGACTTAAAGGGACTAGCTCAGATCAGGGGTGTCCAAAGTGTGGCCTGGGGGCCAAATGCGTCCCTCAGACACATTTTTGGTGGCCCTCTGGTTTGTTGTTGAATCGCCACACATCACCAGAGATGGTCCTTTTTATTTCAAGTTTAATAATTCTACACAATTAAACCTGAAACCTGAACAATCCCTAAGGGTTGGTTTTAGCAAAGCACCAGACAGTCAAAACCATGGGCCTGGAGGAATACAGAGACGGGAAAATCCACTGAGCACAAATACCTGAGACTGAAAAATGGATGTCATTTCCACATTCTGTGTTCAGTTCAAACGTTCTTTTTAAAACACCGAACAAAAAGTATGTTTTTTGTAACCCAGTGTAATTACAACAAGATCAAACTGACTGAAGCAAAGCCGGGTATTCACAGGGCATTAAAAGTCATAAAGTGAATTGTGCCAAAATCAAGGCCTTAAATGTCATTAAAAAGCATTAAATTGGATTCAAACTGGCATTAAATCTAAGGGATGACACAGCCCAATAGGGATGTGTATCGAGCCATGGGATCAAAACGGCCTCGGGGCAACGTGTGCTGGTCTGCTAACCCTCGGTAAAAAGTGAAACGTACGACGAGCCACTCGCATTTTTTCCTCATTCACAAATAGACTACTCCAACTTTAGAGTTTCAGGTGGAGGGTGTACGTGCACATCAGCGTGAGCCGGTGTTGACCCACTGGACACAAGCTGAAAGTGGCGAGTCTAGTTCATTATTTTACTGCACTATGTCTTCATTTGGAAAGGCTCACAGCTCCACTCTTAAACCGCCTCCACAGTCAAGACAGGAAATGCACGGGACTACTTATCCTTGGCTGCCGATGTCGGCAGGTTTTCCCATACTTCTACAAAAAAAAAAAAAAATTGCCCCCCCGCCCCCCATCCAAAAATAGTCCACCTCACAGTGGAGGCCTGCAGGCAGGTGCCTCTCAGAGCTCCAGCCAAATCCAACCAACAGCCTTGATTTACTAGATAATAATAATAACAAAATAGTAAAGTATCTAACTCCCATATATTAAGTGTATGCGCAAATTGGAAATAAATTAGGTCCAAATGGATAAATGCCTAGCCTCTATCTAACTTTTTCTTTTATAAGTACCGATAAGAATGCCATTAAAGTACCGGATCGATGAGGAGTATCGATAAGAGTAGTAGTATTGATAAATCTTTAACGATACCCATCCCTACTGCCAAACACTTTTTTAAGTATACGTTCAGCTGCAGTTTTAGCTCAAATGGCCTTAACATTTGACTTGCTTCTGCCCGTATAAACCCTGTAAAGATAAAAGTTGTACTCTGAAATGTGTCCGGCACTTAAGATCATGTTCCATAGTCCTGTATCAGTGGAAACAATTAGCATACACTTAATGCCGGTATTTAATCAGGCAATTATGTGTGAAGATATCATGAGATTATGAGCATTAACTTGACGCTAGATTAGTCCACACACAGATTAGCTCCAGCCCAGCGGCAGCGCCTTTGTTCCACCTGTACCGCTGCCTCTCTTCAAAGGCTCGCTCCGCTGACAGGCTCTTGGACAGCCCGGGGTGATCTCCCGACACTAACCCACCGCTACAGGACAGAACCATCACAGCCATCAGAGGAGGAGGAGAGAGCGGCGGAACCGGACACCATTTTCACATCACACGACTTTAACATGAAGGAAACGGCGTGTGGGCGGGCGGACAGCAGAGAGACGGGGCGGCTTCAGAGAGACGCTTACACCGATCAATAACGTGTGAACATACCGCAGCCCGAGTCAAGGACAGAGCGAGAAGGCGGCGCAACCGGCGTCCATTAGCGGGAGGAGCGGAGCGCGCTTGTAAGATCGGACTCCAAAGTATGTTATTGTTCCAGAAAAAACACATCCATTAACTAAGTGTGAGGAGGATGGCACTGTGAGAGGGACCTTTACACTGTGGGTGCATTTAGCATGATGAAGCATGTTCCAAGGATCGTTTGTAGCACTTATTCAATTCGTTCGCTTTATCAGGGGCATTGCAGGGCGCACCTATCGCTTAATTGCGATTTAATTTTTGAACCAAATGAGATCCATGCTCTTGTCATTGACAAAATCACTGTCTTATGGACAAAGCCACTGAGACCTGTGTCGACATTTCGAGCTTTCAAACAGCTGGTGCAATGTGATATGAGCAGCTCAAACAGCTGTCTCCACAACCCGGAAACGGACAAGTGGAAGAAAATGGATGGATGGATGGATGGATGGGTATGTATGAAGTTACTTCATACATATATACATACATATATGAAGTAACTTCATACATACATTCACAAATCCATTTAGCGATATATCAAAATATTTATATGCGGCACAATGCCATACCAATACTTAATATCGATACTTTTGATGCAGTGCTTCTCTGCTTTCACAGTCAACAGATGCCAACCATGGTAAACAGTCAGGACAGTACAGGGCAGGACCAAACACTCATAAATACATTATTATAATAACTATAAGCACGATCATTGAAAGTGAGATTGACTTGTCCTTCATTTCCGTCTCCGTATAATAACATGTAAAATGCCGTCCATTAACGCACTTGGTAATGGTTTGAGAGCTAGAATAAGTCCTGTTGTCATCGCTAAATAAACCTACTCCAAACCAGTTTCCTTGCTTCTAAACTTCACCGTTTTCCAGCTCCAGTTAGATAATATCCATATCAAACACATGTGACAATCATTTAATTGTATCACTGTTTGCCCTATGTACTCTGGCAATGGAAAGTTAAATAAGCTATGTCTAAAAACATCAGTGACCAAGCCTGAACAGAAAGACAATGCGGTGTTTTCCATAGTGTTGCCACCATTTTCTTGGCTGCTGTGAGGCCGGCCAGAAAAAACCTTCTCTTGGCCACTTTCAAATGAACATGCCAATGATGATTAAGAATAAGTGTGTCTGATGAGCAGGGTACCGCAACCCCGAGCAACCTCGAGAGGCCACCTGCCTCCAGAAATCCATCACTGGGGGGCATTCCCAAAACATAATATGCTTTAATGTACCGACTTCATTTGTTGTGCACAATTTGCAACGGGGTTCTGTAATCCTTTCAAAATGTATAATTTTTTGGGAGTTAGATAAAGTCTATGTATAAAATTGTGATGAATTTGTTGGTGATCACGATTTCTGGAAGACATGTTAACGCTTTCCCAAACCCTGCTCCAATCCAACTCAGGACTTTCCATACAGAAAGGACTGTGGTGTCTTGTCTATTTGAATGTAATATTAACTGATGCCACGGACACCAGAGGTTCAATCGGCCCATGTTCAGTGAGTAAGTCAGGTATTTATTGACTTCATTATATAAGGAAAATGTTATTCATTTTTATTTGACCTTTATTTAACCAGGATAGTCCCATTAAGAATCTCTTTATCAGGGAAGTCCTGGCCCCAGAAGGGAATCTATTGTACGTGTTTTAGTGGTAGGGGAAAGCAGAGTACCCGGAAGAAACCTACAGACACAAGGAGAACATGCAAACTCCACACAGGCCCCATCCAGGTGGGAATCGAGCCCAATTTTATTCTAAAATGTAGTCTTTCAGCCCCCACCATTTATTATACGCACACAGCATGTTCTACATTTCTTATCCACATGATGGCATAGTGGAGCAAATAAAGCACCTTGATTTTTCAAACAATGTGTGATGCAGTTGGCTGCAATGCTTCAATGCTTCATGGGGCTTCATCTTGCCATCACTACATCCGGCAGCTGAAGTGTAATGTTCTACACAGAATCTCCATGACTTCCTGATTGAAGAGCAATGAGGTTTCAGCCTTTCCACAGAAAACAAAGAGCTCACTATTTAGCATCATGTTTCTGTCACTCACAGTGTCTGACCCACAGTGTAACTCTGAAGCCAATCAAATCACAGAGACTCAGAGTGGGTTGGGCTCAAATGTGACCAAACACCAAGATCCAAGATCTGAGACTAAAAATAATAAAACCAGAGTAGAAAGGGTTAAGTTTGACTTGTAAAGGTCCAGCCCACATGGGCCAACACACATGGGGCCCACATGGAAACTGCGGACAAACCCACTTATAACCCAGGTGGGCAAACCCATGCAGAGCCCACATTGTTCTGCTGGCTGGGTTGCAGCTCCAACACCATGCTGCTGTGTAGCACTTTGGCACAAAACAATTGTGTTGATCTAAAGGTCTATCATTGCCACCTCCTGTTTTATTTCATTATGTTAATTATCCAGAATCAACACCCAAACAAGAACTAAGCAGGGGTCATGTAACAAGGTGGTATTGATCTGCACATCACTTGTTGTTTTGAGGGACACAACTTTGCTAAATGAACAATTTAAAATATTCTTTTGGACTTTTGGTAAGTTGTCACTATCTCACTCCAATGCATAAATGAAATATTGCATGTGATCCTTTAAGGATGCGCCAGGTCAGGTTGCCATTGTAAATGGTTCCCATCCTGCCCTACCCAGTCAAATAAAGGTCAAATAAGTAAAACAACTGGCTGGCAGAATAGCATACCAACAAGTATTCCAGTAGCCACAGGGTCAGGATTTAGCCCAATCTTCTTCCTTATGCAACCCATATCCCCCATATCCAGGGAGCATGGTAGGGCCTGCGTTTGCCATCAAGAGGCACTTTAGCTTTCACCACACTCACAAGCCAGTGCTATTATCAGAAGTCAACGTCCATTATCTGTGCAGCAGCTAACAACAGAGCTGCAGAGCTGTTAGGACAAAAGACAAGAAAGAGAAGGAAAAGGAGGAGAAAACAGCTCTCTCATAACTCCCTCAAAATCTTCTTAGGCCGAGCTCTTAAGACCGCCGCGTCCCGTAATTCCGGGTATTGGCAAAAAGCTTTTCACTTTTGTCGAGATTGTTTATTGTACATTTGTAATCTTAGTGCTCCGCTGGCACACCAACTGCTCTTTAAGCAAATTGCATTGTGATTTGAAATATTTCGTTATCCCTTGTTCCAAACAAAACAGCAGTAAGCGCTTCATATTAGTCAGGGAGCAAACCCAGGCCTTAGCATGTGCCTGTCTCACATGCAGCTGCAGTGTTTGGGATTGCGTAACCCTCGAGGGGGACCACGTTCTGCTTGATTTGTCCACTTTACGGAAACTGAGGTTAACAGACGATCAGCTCCTAAACAAGCATTGGCCATTTAAACCGCACTGAGTGTCTTTGTGCTCAATAATGAGTCAATACGACTGTTTCACTTGCATTCTTTGGCCGTTACCAGGATCCATAAAATCATTGAGTCTCGGGGCTGAGACCAAGCACCAAACCTGTAAACCTTCCACGTTTGTTCCATCACTAACAACCCCAAAACCTCAAGTCTTAACACCTCCCTGCTGATTCTTGGCCTCTGCAGGGAGCTACAGAGGCCAAGAATCAAATTGAACTCTTGATGCACCAAGAACGGCGAGTGAATCCATCAGACAGCTGAATAATTCATTATTGACATCACAACAGTTCAGATGGCCTTACTGTAGCAGTCGATGCTATTGATCAATGCACTGCAATCCTCGGCCCACACGGTGTCAAATGGACAAAATAGGCCCAAATAGCAAACAGCAAACACCTCGGGAATGTTTTTGGACGACTCGAGAGCAAACAGGTTACTGATTTAAGGGGAGACACTGCAGGCAGAACTCAAGTGTTTTAAAGATCAGGTTTTCATTTTTGCTCTCTTATGGAAATGTTCACCTGGAAAAAAGACATTGTCTACATAATGAGCTGCTTTATCTTTGTATGATTTGCTGTTGACTTTCCAAAAAAGCTCATACAGACTCCAAATTCTCAAATCTTGTATGTGATATTAAAGATTTGTCTGCAGGATTTGTAAGCACTAATCTCTAGCCTGAATGATTGAGGGCAAGATTTGAATCTTAACTCTTTTTTTCCCTGTAATAACCAATTTATCCAAAAACAAAGTAAGGTTCTGTGTCTAAAATTCCTTTATTCATTCATGAATGTTCAAAAGAAAGTAAGTCAAGCTCTATCCAGATTTATCCAGATTCAGATTTTGTCACCAGTTTGGCCATACTCTGTCTTATTTCCTTTAGAAAACTTCCAACGCACTTGTCTCATATATATGTGCGTGTAAAATGGATATTTGTTGATGTTCTCCTGCAGTGTCGCGCCTTGCTTCCCAGCGCAGCAGCGCGTTCCCGGGTCACGGCGACTCACGTGTTTTGTGGTGTCCGTGGCTGCGCGTGGTCAGAGCGGCGGGCGCGGTGTCTGTGGTGGTCTGCTCTGGGGTCCACATAGCCGTTTGGTCATGCAGCACCGTGGGGTTGTGCGGCGGAGGGCTGGACGTACCTGCCCCGATGGTGTATGTGGTCCTGGGCGCCGCGGTGGTCGTTGTAAAACCATGCCGTCCGTTGCGATGCGCGGGATTCCTCTGGGTCACTTGGCTCCCATAAGCTCCGCCTCCCCGGTTACCGGCCACGGTGGTGGTCGCCAGGCGAGTCCTGCCTCTGCCCACTGTTCGGGCCTCGTGCGCGGTGGTCGCTGCGGGGTTAGCAGTAGGGGTCACGGTCGTAGTGGTGGTAGTAGTCGTGCTGTCAGCGATTTTGGGAATCCCGCTGGGCTTGGAGAGGAAGATGGGATCCTGCCCGATCCGGTTGGCGTCGACCAGGTCTGTTGGCACGTAATCCCGCACTGTTCCCACCACGATCCACTTGAGCAGCATCAGGCTCAGGCCCAGGCCGATGAACCCGATGAGGAGGGGCACCGCGCACAGCCACGTCTGCTGGCGCGGCCAAAAGGGGCACCGGAGGGCGGGCCGCTCCTGGTTCTGGCTCTCGGCCCGCGCCCCGGAGGCAGCGCCCGCGGTCTCCGGCTCCTCCAGGATGACGGCGCCGGAGAGCCCCGACTCGCTCATCCTGCTCTGACGCCCGTTGAGGCTCATTGGCGCACACCGGTTTAATTGGCAACAGGAGCAAGTGGCAAAACGGTTCCCGAGTATGCACGGCGACGAACAGCCTCAGCAGTATCCTCGTTCGTACGTGAAGTATTTATACTATAATCCAAGGAGAGTAGGAGTAGTCCACGAGATTCATGCAAAGACTCAATTACCAACGCAACCACATGATCAAAGACACAGAGCACAAGAATATTTGACTATATTTACGTATACTTAGGATAGTAGTATGTATAAAGTGATGTACAAGGTTCTGAGTGTTAGTTCATGAGTCGAACGATTGAGGCGCAGAGCACTGGTTCCCCTATCGGTGAGAGAGCGAGAGGCAGACGACTCAAGGCTTTACATCTGTGCATCCGGACACTGGCACAAAATAAATCAATCTTTAGTTAATATAGTATATTCTTTTCATTTACAGCTGGAATGGCACAACAATCTTTGATGCTTTTGTGAAGTCAAAGTTAAGGGTGGGTCTTATCGGATCCACACCTTGCGCAGACAAGAGCCCATATATGTATTTTCCATAAATTATGATTTTTTTTTTTCTTTCCCAGCTCGAATGAAAGCCGCGGTTCCTCTCGCTCCCGGGAATGTTCTCCTCCAGTGAGAGGGAGTGTTTTCAGCGTCTGTCGAACCCTCTCGGAGGATTATCCACTACAGTCATTGCCTTCCCCCTAAAAAAGAGAAACAGCCCATTTCAAAGCACTTTACGCGTCCTCGGAAGAGTGGAGTCCAAAAAAAAAAAAGCCCCGGCGGAAAGGTAACAAGCGCCTGAAGGGTGTTGTCACGCAGCGGAGGGGGGAAAAAGAAAATCAAGTGTGCGACTGCGACGGCTGCTCCTGGATCAGATTTCCCCCGCGCTGTCCGCTCAGCGCCCTGCTGTCTCACCGCCCGCTAATACCGCATCAAGCACTCAGCCTTCACGGAGCCTGAAAACATTCCCACTGTCATCCGGGGCAGGATTATTCCATGGAGGAAAAAAAACGCACAAGCAACAACCAGAGGAGTCAACGTGTTTAGCAATCCCAGTAGTTTGAAGTTCCACAGTCCTCTTGCTCACGCTGCTCCGTGCGTCCGTGTCTTTTTTTTTTTTTTTTTTTATCCAAGGATGTCCTTCTGGGAGACGGATGAGCCGACCCGCAGCGGGATGGAAACTTGCGGCGACAGTGGCGCAAGGGCCGCCTCCGAACCGAGCACCACCACCTCCACCCCCCGCAGTGTGGGGTCAGCCACCGTCCGGCGATGCAGCTAGATCCTCTTCGGCGACGGGCACAGCGCACGCAGCATCACCATCCAGCTGCCTCCCTCAAGCCGCCGCTGCCGAGAGACGAATGATGTGGGGGAAACACACACACATACACGCACACACACACGCATGCACAGACAGAGCGCGGTGGATGAGCGAGGGAGGAGAGAGAGAGGAGCCGAGAGAGGAGGGAGGGAGGGAGGGAGGGAGGGAGGAGGAGGCTGCACCTGCTAGATGCACCAGCGCTGGGAACTCTGCCCACCTCCGTTAGCGAAGGAGGGCAGGGATGCGGTTTGCATACAGAGAGCTTAAGGAAACAGAGGTATAGTCCAGAGAAGGAGAGGAAGAGGAGAAAGACAGGGAGAGCCCCGCCCCCCGGCTCAGTATCGCAGGAGAAAGAAGGCTGCTGAATGGATGGGTGACTTTGAAGTAGACACCGTTCATTTTATAGAGCGAATAAAGAGCTCCTCGATATCCCATTACCGCGTTTGGACAGGACCGGAGCTGCCTTTGATCCGTGACGGAGAGGCTGTATCAGTATGGGCCCACACACAATGTTTTATTTATCAACGACGCAACGCAAAGGAGACAGGTTAGGGGGAATTAGGCAACTTAAACTCTTCGCCTGCTCAGAAACCACCCCACAGCCTGCCAGGAGTCAGCTCATTTCCAACAAGCTTCGCTGTTTTAGTACTACTCTGATAACCACATGCTCTGTAGCAAAGCAAAGGTCCAAGTACTTTCATTTTTAAAGTGTACTTGGGTTTATCGTAGGGATGCACCACTTTTTCTGAAACCGATACGAGTACGAGTACTTTGATTTAAGCACTTGTCAATACCAAGTACTGATACGAGTACAAGGCATTTGATTTCAACAGACTTTTTGAAGTATAGATGGTTTATAGACTGACTTTTGCACAGATGATTGATTGGAAGTGAGTTACAAACTCATGCACATTTCCTTGAGTTAAGTAGGCTACACTTTTAAGAGAAGTTACATCAGAACATAACATCTGCGCTTTTATTCAATTTATATTTCATTTAATATCATTTCATTGCACATAAAATCATGATCCAAGGCTGAATGCTGTGATTTGTTTGGGTCTCACATTGTTGATCTGTAAAGATGTGGAAAAAAGAGACTGTGCATCACACAAAAGGGGAGTACAGCGGTTAGCACTCTGGCTTCACAGCTGGAAGGTCCCGGGTTCGATTCCCACCTGGAATTACAATTATCACCTTTCTGTGTGGAGTTTGCATGTTCTCCCCGTGTACCCTCCGGGTACTCCGATTTACCCTACCACTAAAAACATGTACAATAGGCTAGATATGGACCAAAACTCATATCCTGATTTAGGTTGAATATCAGCATATAAAGAACTGTGAAATGTAAAGCCAAATATAAGTAGTTTTATTGAAAACTCACTATGAAATGTAAACATAACACTGTGTAACAAAGCTCAATAAGGTGCACATTTAAAGTATCTATATCATGCTATTTTAGCCATCCCAAAGTAAAGTATAGGCATTTATATGATATATTGTAGCTCTACTACTATGGAGAACTATTTATTTGAGAAATATTTTATAGAAGTATTTTCTGTGGGTATTTTCCAAATGCGGTCGCTTCGCTTCGATCTCTCCGAGCGGATCTGCCCATGCATTATTAGCAGTAAAATAAAAATACAGTGCCTCTCGAAAGTATTCATACACCTTGAACTTTTGCACATTTTGTCATGTTTACAATGAAGATTTTATTTGGATTTTTTTACTGAACGTTCACACACAAGTAACCGACAACTGTGAAGTGAAAGCAAAATGATACATGATTCTGTTATTTTTCAAAAAATAGAAAAGTGAAAAGTGGGGCGTGCATAAGTATTCATACAGCATTTTCTGAGTGCATTAAATTGCCTTTATAACATTCCTAATGACTGCAGAATGTTCACACCTTGGCCTAACCATTAAATAGAGGCCACCTGTGTGTAATCTACTCTCAGTATAATTTCAGCTGTTCTTTTAGGCCCTCAGAGCTGTGGTCGGAGTGTATTGGTCACTAAACAACATCATGAAGGTCAAGGAGCACCAGAGAGGTCAGGGATAAAGCTGTGGAGAAGTTTAAAGCAGCGTTAAGTTATACAAAGATTTCCCAAGATTTAAACATCCCGGGGCACTGTTCAATCCATCATTCAGAAATGGAAAGAGTATAGCACCACTGCCAACTTACCAAGACACGGTCACCCATCTAAAATATTAGATCAAACAAGGAGGACACTGGTAAGAAATACAACCAAGTGCCCCAAGATAACTCTGGAGGAGCTGTGAAGTCCTGCCGCTGAGCTGGGGGAATCTGTACATGGGACAACTATAAGTCGTACTCTACACAAATCTGGCCTTCATGGACGAGTGGAAGAGGAAAGCCATTATTGAAAGGAGGCCATAAGAAATCCCGTTTGAAGTTTGCTAGAAGTCATATGGAGGACACAGCTCCATGTGGAAGAAGGAGCTTTGGTCAGATGAGAGAAAAATGTAACTTTTTGGCCCAGATGCAAAACGTTATGTATGGAGCAAACCTAACACTGCTCATCGTCCTGAGTGCACCATCACCAGTGGCAAATATACGGGGGGGAGCATCATGCTGTGGGGCTGCTTTTCCTCAGCGGGGACTGGGGAGATTGTAAGAATAGTTGGGAAGATGGATGGAGCCAAATACAGGGACATTTTGGAGGAAAACCTGCTGGAGTCAGCAAGAGAACTGAGGCTGGGGCGGAGATTCACCTTCAGCAGGACAATGACCCTAAAAACAAAGATAAATCTACAATGGAATGGTTCAATAAAAACATATTAATGTGTTAGAATGGCCCAGTCAAAGTCCTGACCTCCTATTGAAAATCTGTGGAAAAGTGTGAAAACCGCTGTTCACAAACGCTCTCCTTCTAATTTGACAGAGCTTGAGTGTAGCTTGAGTGTTTTGTAAAGAGAAATGGGCTAAAATGTCTCTACATGTGCAAATCTTGTAGAGTCAGACCCCAAAAGACTTGCTGCTGTTATTGCAGCAAAAGGGGGTCCCAGAAAGTATTCATTCATGCTGTATGAATACTTATGCAAGCCCCACTTTTCACTTTTCTATTTTTTGAAAAATAACCGAATCATGTATCATTTTGCTTTCACTTCACAGTTGTCTGTTACTTGTGTGTGAACGTTCAGTAAAAAAATCTAAATACATTTTTTATGTTTAGGGTTGTAAACATGACAAAATGTGTAAAAGTTCAAGGTGTATGAATACTTTCGAGAGGCACTGTAAATATCACAGCAATAAGTGAAGTTACTTCACAATACAGTTATAAGGAGTTGACATCTGTAACACAGCTTCATAAATGGCTAACACACACGCTAACACACAAGCTAACACACACACTAACACACAAGTTAACTCACACACTAATACGTACGCTTACACACAAGCTAACACGCTAACACACACACTACCACACAAGCTAACACACATGCTAACACACACGCTAACACACACGCTAAAACACACGCTAACACACACACTAACACACACGCTAACACACACGCTAACACACACACTAACACACACACTAACACACAAGTTAACACACACGCTAATACGCACGCTTACACACAAGCTAACACACACACTAACACACACACTAACACACACGCTAACACACATGCTAACACACACGCTAACACACATGCTAACACACACGCTAACACACACGCTAACACACATGCTAACACACATGCTAACACACATGCTAACACACACGCTAACACACGTTTTGACTCACTGCTCTGTCCTGGCCTCTCCATCACATTGGGGACTCGCGTTGGTTATAAAAGTTTATCCAATTTGAGAAGATTCATCAAACATCCATCAGAGACCGTCACAGGAAAACACTGTTTTGGTGATAGTCGCTGAATCCCGGAAAGAAATTCCAAATTGTGGCGAGTGTCCTCTTCTTTTGGAAGGTTGAAAAAAGTCCTGCACCTCTCGTAGCCAATCGTGCTTTTCTCTATGACATTATCGTTAGGTAAGAAAAAAGAACAGGTGTGTCCAGAATAGTTTAGAAAGAGCTCCATCTTCACATCCTTCAGTGCAAACATGACATCTGTTCAGACGCTCAGGGGGTGCGTTTGTTTTGGGTTTGTTTTCAGCCCTGACCTGGAAGCGCTTCCTTTTTTGTGTGTGTTTTTTTTTAAAGCTGCTTTATAAATTAAAATCAGGCTGAAAGGCATTACATCACAGAAGTTGTGATCTTCCTGTTTGACACTATGATGTAAAAAATGTCTACTCAGTCGTTCACCAGCAGAGGGCGGAGCAGCTGCTCAGAGCAGGATTCAGGAGGATTACTGAGAACTGCATGAATGAAGCCACAAATCACTCTGGGGGTGTTTTTGATAAGGAAATTGCAAAACAACATGGCTAAAAGCTTCAAAAGTCGATTTTGCATGATATAGGAACCTTTAAATAAAACAACATCATAAATAGAAATAGCCTATAAAATAAAATAGGTCAATCTTTTTTTCTTTTTCTGAGGGCAGCATTTATTCCGGAGGCTCGCATGGGCGCGGCCATTAATTGTTCCCGCCCCTTTTCTCCTATCTGTTAATATTGGACTGGAGAAGTCCACATAAAATCAGTCACTACACGAAAACAAAGCCGTTTTTCGGCCGCGCAGAGAAGCAGTGCAGTGTTGACGTGTTTGTGTAAAATGGCCAATGTTCATTTGCACCAATCAATCTACAAAACATAAGATTTGAGCGGAGAACATTTTCCCTCGTTCTCCGTTTAAATGAACGGGCTTTGTGCTCAACCTGAAGCGTCAGGACAACGGAAGTACCGAGACAACGCAAAAAGTGGCAAAAGTGGGCGGGGCGGAATAAGGTGAATAAAGAGACAAGGTGCCCAGTTGCGTTTAAAAATCATCTTGAAATGACCTGTTTCTTTTTTGTCTTAGTTTATTGGTTTATTTGGTCGGGACAGTGCATGTTAATGAACAAGCCACACGGGATTGTAGCCTCGGGCTAATTTCCATCCATCATCCATGTGCAGTCTAAAACACACTCTCAATCATCCTGGCCTATTGTACATGTTTTTAGTGGTAGGGGAAAGCGACGCAGACACGGGGAGAACATGTAAACTCCACACATAAAGGCCCCGTCCAGGTGGGAATCTAACCCTGGACCTTCTTGCTGTGAAGCACGAGCGCTAACCACTGTGCCACCGTGCCGCCCCTTAGTAGCTTATCTGAATTAGAAATATCCTGATATACGCGATATGGTCTAATTACATATCTCATTTAGAAATATATTGATATATCGCCCAGCCCTACAATAGGCCGGGATGAATGTAGTGAGTGGTGGGAGGGGCAGATGGCGCAGACTGGATGCCTCACTTCCATCAGTCTACGCCAGGTCAGCTGTGGCTACAATAGGAGCTTACCATCACTGAGTATGTAGTGAATAAATAATGACCACAGTGTGCACTTTGAGAAACTTGGTAATACAGGGTTGAAAAGTGCAATACAAGTGTAAGACATTATTATCATTGTCAACAGCCCATATCCTAAATGTGCTGTATTCTTTCTTTTTCAGTAGTATTGATGTGGTTTCTTACTACTACTACCTCCATTTGCATTTGTCTTGCTGCCACTCTGTGTGTGGACTTCGCCATGTGTTTGTGTATGGCACATGTTATGATAACTTTTAGTGGCTGGGTAAGTTTCACAGATGCATGAAGCAGCTTAAGAGCATAGACTGTACTGTAGGTTCAATAATCCAATGTGCAGAGAGCATGTCTTATCCATTTTGGCCCTAGCTGCATGGGGTCGCCAAAGGAAGAGTCCCAAAAGAACCGTGTGCAGCTGCGTTTACGTCACAGCACAAACGAAGGTGGAACTGTGCAGGGCCATCAGGGGATAGGTTCATTTGTGTAGGAACTCTTTTGTAATTAGAGTGAAATCATTTGCTTCCTTTAATTAATTTGCTCAAGACAATATTCTATCCATGTATTTTTAAATCAACCTCCCTGTGATCAGAGGGAAATCCGCTCTATTATAAGAAATCACTGTATATTCAACAACAGGAAAACACAGTGAAAATCTCTGCCAATGCACAGGAACAAGAAAACACATTTTTGCAAGCCTTTTTTGAACAAAGGTGTTCATGTAGCAAATGACAATGAAGCTGAAGCCACAAAAGGTATTTTTTCAGCTGAATGCTACCACCAAACAGAATCAGGGAAACCAGGCCCATTATTGTGGCACTAAAACACACAGAGCGGGGGACAAAACGGCAGAAGAAATGATGCGGGATTTGAAATAATGGTCTTACTGTGGCTCTTCTCTCTTCCCAAAGTCTGTTTGGAGAGAATCCAGTTAAATTAATTAGAACCCAGCTGAGATGCCTCAACATTGCTTCCAGAGTGTTACACCTCACCCCTTCTTTTCTTTGGTGACTGTGTGGCATAGTGGCCCGGTCTGTCCTAGGCCCCGACCAATGCGGATGTTTGTGTCTGATACCTATATGAAGGGGTTTAAGTCATTTATTTTATGTATTTTTTTAATCTCTCAAATAGCCTCTAGTAAGTTAAACATTTATTATTAGTAAAAGGTTTCAATCATATAAATATATACGTATATCTAATAGAGGTTGACCGATGATGGTTTCTCTCAGGCTGATATTTTTGGACACATTTTTAAACATGCGGGTCTATAATCCTGTGTATGAAGCTTCTAAATGTGTTGAACTGTGACATCGGGGGCGCTGTATGGGGGATATAGGGCTGAGAGGGAACTCCTAAGGTTGTGGGAGGCCAATAGCCAATATCTTCGGGCCCAAGTCTATGCACGTGATATATGTGATTGTACTGTACTTTTCTCTCTAACGATAAGTTCACACTCCGCAGGTTTAAACAGATTGACTTAATATGTTTTTTATTTATGTCGCAAATGAATTAAAATGAATGCATTTTAGTGTGTCAAAACACAAATTGCTTGAAAGTGTTTTTTTGGTGACAAATGTGCTACTTTGCCTCTGGAGTTGATTTGGATTCTGTCTCCGATGCCACTCAGTGCCACTTCACATCCGCTTGCCTTTGAACGCCTGGATTTTCTTCACGAGAGGTAGTGCTAAAATAGGCCTGGTTTGTTTTTCCTACAGACAGCTTTGCACAGGCATCACTCAAAAAGTTGTTTTCACCTGTATTTATTTATTTTGTGTGTTTCAGGCTGCAGAGGCGTGTGTTTAACTGAGGTAAGTGTTAGCGGTGTTTATTTCCGTAGAAAAGTGCAGGGAATGTCCTGTAAAATGCGGAGCAGGACCCACTCAGGCCTGGTCTCTGTATTCTGTGGACGAGATGCTTGACGGAGATCATCGTTGCAGCGAGAGGAGGTAGCTCGTCTTTGGTTGTACGACATTTATGATTTATAGCTAGTTTAATTTGCTTTATTTGAGCAATTTACAATCATAATTTGCATAATTACATCATTACATGGTAACGAAAACTCAAACGGAGTAGGCTGAAACAAGAAAGCTTATATAGGTGCCTACCCCCTACTCAAAGTGATGATTTTCATGCATTTCAGATTAATTGAAGAAAATAGAAAACATAATGTAAGTCCTTTCAAGAGAAAAGGCCCATCATAGTACTGAAAATATACAGAACTGAAACACATGTGTCCAGCTGCAGGTAAGCCCCATAGGGATAATAATAGCGGTGATACAAGCAGCATCCGTGCAGTAATATCTTCACTTTGCTGTGCAGACACCCAACTACTCCTGGTATTATTACGCCTTACAATATAGTTCCCCTTTTCATCCGCTTAGAAAATCCACATTGCGTATTTTTGTGTAACGATACTTGATTGTGTAACACTTCATGTAACCATATTTCAATTGGGAAAACGTAAGGCAGCCTCACACACTGTCTTTGGTCATGTCCCAATATCCAAGGATGCTGGGAGGCAGCTATATTTGAAATCAGGAAAATTCTTCAAATTAACATTACTGTTGATCCACTTTTTGTTCTCCTTGGCTTACCAAATCAGCAACAAATATAGTCCAAAATTGTATAACATTCTAACCTTTTGTGCCCGGAAGAATATTTTATTGCAATGGATTTCTCATAAGTCTCCTACTGTTTCTGGATGGAGAAAGTTTATATTGGAGTAAATCCCACTTGATTTTCTAACATGCCTGGTCCGTGTTAAAACGGATATATTATATCTCATATGTAAACCTTTTTTGGACTATACTGAAGGACATGTGTCCACCATTCTCTCCAGTGCATTAGTCAACATCTAAATAAATTACACATGTATGTGTGTGTGTGTGTGTGTGTGTATATATATATATATATATATATATATATATATATATTAGAGGTGGGCATAGATTAATTTTTTTAATCTAGATTAATCTAGATTAATTCTGAAATTAATCTAGATTAATCTAGATTAAAATGTCTCGCTTGAATTCTGCCGAAGCCATTCAGAATATGTGTGCTGCCCAAATAATGACTAAAAGTAAGTCTTTGAGAACGAGTTTCTCAAATCAGGCGGTGCGTTAGACCAGGGGTTCATCTCCTGTTTCTAAAATGCATCACAAACTGCTTGAGAACGTTCTACTATGATAATTGGTGATGAAAATAATTCATGTTCAAGAAGATGCACTTGTGTTTACTAACTGTTTATTCAGTTAAACATTAATTTTGAACTGTAGGCCGACATTAGAGGTCCTGATGAACTGTGTACAGTCAGTAGCTTTGTGTCAATCAATTTTCTGGTGACAAACTAAATCTCCTCTTCTGCAACTATGACCTGCTACAGAAAAAAGATCCGGGACTTTAATGGTGCTCTTATCGGTGCTTTAAAAGAAAAAAGAAAAACGTTAGATAGAGGCTACTGTATATAGGCAATGTAGCCAAGGCCAATATTTTTTATTAAACTTTTTTATTACACATTTACTCTGCACTTGGACCTAATGTATTCCCAATTTGTGCAAACACTTAATATATGGGAGGTAAAATACAAGTATAGACCAAAATGTAAAGTGTAATATTTTTCAAAAATAATCTAGTAAGATAAGGATTAAGTGTCATAGTTTGTTAATCAGGCTGTTGGTTAGATTTGGCTGGAGCTGACACGTGTGCGCGTTCACGCCACTGTGTGCGCGTTTGCGGAACATAGACTCCACTCGAATCGGGTATTTGTGACAGTGCGAGGCTCTGTTCAATATGTAGGCGTTACGTTTCGCTTTTTACAGCGGGTCAGCGGCAGCAGCTCGGGGGGTGTCACAGCGCGTCTTTCCCGTGCACACCTGTCTCACCGCGCACACCTGTCTCACCGCGCGCACGGCTGCAGAAGGAGGCGCGGAGCGGGGCAGGTCCGACACCGCGCTCTCGTTCGGGGCTTTTAGTGCTTATTTTAGCGCGGGTGATGCGACCCCGTTAGCCCGACTGTTCTCACAGAAGAAGTAAATAAACTCACTGTGGATCAGTCGTAAAACTTGCTGCTCTTCGCCTCTTTATCCGATTCTCACTCTTGTGGTCATAGCGTCCATTTGGTAAAACTTAATCCATAACAAAAGTAGCTACAGCATCTGCGTGGCAGTTGTTTTGGTTTCAGAGGAATCACGTAACAGCGATGCTGCGTGTGAGATGCGTTCATGGACCGTAAGAAGTGCGGGAAAGGCGAGTTTTTCACAAATGCGCGGAAAAACCGGACAAATAATTTACAGTCTGATACACTTTGCTTGCGCCAGAGGCCTCAGGCCGGAATACTTTAAGCTCTGCATAAAATATCACGGTGAAAGTCATCATAGCTTGCAGAGTATAGACCCAGCTCCCAACCCAGCTTTGAGAATAGATTAACGGCGATATTTTTTTTATCGCGCGATAAGAGTCTCGCGTTAACGCAGCATGTTAACGCCGTTAACGGCCCACCACTAATACATATATATATATATATATATATATATACACTGCGTTCCAAATTATTATGCAAATTGTATTTTTGTGTCAAAAAGGTAAAAAAAAATAAAAAAAATAATGAATCTTGTGGATGGTTTCGTGTCTTGGGGCTCTATGAATCACTGACATTAATCTCAGAGACCTGGGATAATTAGTTGTCAGGTTAAGCCCAGTTAAGGGAAAAACTACTGAAAAAGGGTGTTCTACTTTATTATGCAGATCATCATTTTCAAGCAATATGGGAAAGAAAAAGGGTCTCTCTGCTGATGAAAAGCTTGAAATAGTTGAATGCCTTGGTCTAGGTATGAAAACCTTCGATATTTCATGAAAGATTAAGCGTAATCATCGTACTGATAAGAGATTTGTGGATGATTCAGAGCACACTCGGGTTTGTGCAGATAATGGCACAATATGGACGGTTTCTGCCAGACAAACACATCAGATTAGGAGAACAGACGCTACAAAGCAGCATACAGGTATTTGAAGCTGCTGGTGCCTCTGGAGTCTCCCGAACATCAAGGTGTAGGACCCTCCAGAGGCTGCAGTTGTGCATAAACCTTCTATCCGGGCCTCCCCTAAACGGTAAATTGAAGCTGATGAACAGAAACGGCTGCAGTGGCTCAGAAATACATGAGGACTCATATTCAAACAGTCTTGTTCACTGATGAGCGCCGTGTAACCCTGGATGGTCAAATCAATGGAGTAGTGGATAGTTGGTGAATGGCCACAATGTCCCAACAAGGCTGTGACGTCAGTAAAGAAGTAGCGGAGTTATGTTTTGGGCCAGAATCATGAGGAGAGAGCTGGTCGGCCCCTTTAGGCCCTTTTAGGCTCCCTGAAGGTGTGAAAATGACTGAAAAATATGTGAAGTTTCTGACTGACCACTGTCTTCTATGCTACAAAAAAAAGAGCCATGCTTTCCCTAACAAAATCCTCTTCATGCATGACAACGCACCATGTCCTGCTGTAAAGAATACCTCTGCATCACTGGCTGCTATGGGCATAAAAGGAGAGAAACTCATGATGTGGACCCCCTCCTCTCCTGACCTCAACCCTATTGAGAACCTTTGGAGCCTCAACAAAAAAAACTTCTATGAGGGTGGGAGGCAGTTTTCATCCAAACAGCAGCTCTGGGAGGCTATTCTAACATCCTGCAAAGAAACCCAAGCAGAAACTGTCTAAAAAACTCACAAGTTTAATGAATTTAAGAATTTTGAAGCTGCTATCACACAAGGGCTCCTATGGTCAAATATAACTAGACCTGTTAATATTTTTTTGATTGAAATATCTTTTGATTTCAGTAAATATGACCTCCTAATGCTACAAATTCAACAAATGACCATTTTCAGTTAATTACAAGCTTTAAAATGTATTGAAACGATGAGTTGCATAATAATTTGGAACAGTGGATTTTGAGGTTTTTACTATATTTATTTTTGAAAAAAATACCGTTATCACTAGGAAATTTTTTCCACCACATTTAATTGATCTTCTACCAGTTAAAGACTTCAAAATTATGCTGACTTTCATTTGAGTTGACAATTTAGAAAATCTTAGAAAAATGTCATTTGCATAATAATTTGGAACGCAGTGTATGCGTACGTGTGTATGTGTGCGCATGCGCATCCAAACAGGGCGATGTGTGCGTGTGTGTGCGTGTGTGTATGTGTGTGCGTGTGCGCCCAAAACCTGCTCAAACACGAGCCTCTAATCAAACGCGCTGCTCCGACTGATTTATCCTCCGTGTGAGTAAAAGCGAAAATGAAACTACCAGTTAACGAGCGCATGGCCTGCACTGCGTAGTTTTTTTCTTTTTTTTTACTTTGCTGCTGTACCATTTGTTTTCTATTTTGCTTTCACATATTGTGAGCCCAGAGGTACATTTTATTCTAAAGCAGCTTTGAAAGCATTGCCAATTTTATTGTAAAGTTATAAATACTGTCTAACAACGATCATTAGGCTATTTCAGTTCAAAACCAACTTATTATTTTTTTTATTGTACACTACCGTGATGCACCAAACCAGGTCCTGCACCGTGAACCGAACCGTTAGAGCTGAACCCCTAATATTTATCCATAATTATTCCACTGTCTCTTGAATCCTGTTCCCCGAGTTTAGCGAAAATATTGTCGTTGTAGTTTATACGAAAGGAGTACGGATGCATCAAACACTCCAATTGCAGATTGTTTGAAATTATTTTTTGCATTCATTATTTTAAACATTTGTAGTGGCCATAGTTTTTGGACTTTTGGACTGGGTTGGGAACCACTGGTCTACAGCTGAACTGTGTGACGGGTTGGACATTTCTTTGTAATCACTCATAATCTCACTATATCAAATGTGGAGACTAGCGAGGCCCGGCCGAAGGCCGGGTCTCAGCTAGTATTTGTAATAATATATTATACTTGGCAGCTTCTATCTTCACCTGGTTTGGAGCTGTAGTGGAGAGGAGGAGAGGCTAAATGCTAACGCCGTCAGTGCTGTGTTTACGTGACTGAGGGCATGCGTGAAGACCAGACACATGAACTTGTTTGTTTGTATACTTTATTGTCCCCGTAGGGAAATTGCTGGGTTGCAGGTGACATCACAGCGTCAAGGCCTATACTATTATATAGAGGAAAAATTATTTTGTTTTTGAGGAAATTTTTGGTCTTGTACAAAGAGATCTTGGACCCAGTGACTGATATTAAAGATCATTTTTTAAATTCATATATTTTCTTTTTAGCTATGACTTGTGAAAGTGTAATGTTATTAATAGGAAAAACTGGCTCTTGCCCCCCGCTGGGTCCGATGACATCATCACATTCTAGAACCTGCAACCCAGCAATTTGTCTTCTGCATTTAAGCCATCCTTCGATGCCGCTGGGGCGACCCGTAAGGAGCAGTTTAAGTTAAGGTAATATCATATCTCAGTATGGAATAACGGCGTCCTGTTCATTTAAGACTTTCCATAATCATATTATTTTTTTTTACCACAAGCATATTTCTATAATTATTTATTTTACATTCTTTTATTGTACTTGTTAGTTTGTTTTTATATATTTTTATATGCATTGTTTTATATAAGGAGTTTTTCTTTTTACTTGCATTCAGTAACCCCCACTGGTCATCCATGGACACATTTATTTGTTTGTGTATATTTGCATGTAACTAATGGACAGTGTTGATCATATTATCACTGTTTGATTGTGATAACAAAATGCGTATATTCAATATTAACATCTTGTTCTCCAAGGACATTATTCCAGTCATGATCTGACAAACTCGTTTATGGAGCGCTCAGATGTTAATCCTACCTTCTTTACCATAATATTACTTTTCTTCTTCTTACTTTTTTGATGTATTTCAAATAGTGTAAAGACCGGCAAGTGGTCACTAATATGATTAATCAGTATTCCATTTGTCATATTGTCAAGAGCATTTGTGAAGATATTATCAATGAATGTAGCACTGTGTAAGTTATCCTAGTGGGGCGAGTAATTAAGTGACAGACTGTACATGGTGTCAACACATTTTTCAGTGGGTTTATTTTGCTTTCAGTAAGTCAACATTGAAGCCCCCACAAATAAAGACATCTTTGTGGTTACTTTATGTTCAATAAAACCTTCAATACCTGCACCCGGTGCTCGGTAGATAGAAGAGACTGATGTATTTTCCTTCTGTTTTCAAGCACTACATTCAAACATGTGATCCACTGTCATAGTCATTTTATCAACCAATGTTACACTGAAATCCCTGTGCACATACAGAGCAGCCCCACCGCCTAATTTGTGTTTTTTGAACATTTGATAATCCTCAAGCTCATTTATTTCCTTTATCCATGTCTCCGATAAGGTAATAATAATGACAGTGTTTAAACTAAGTGTTTGCAGCTAATCTTTTGTATGTTCCAAATTAGCATCAGCGACGACAATTCAAATGAACTAATGCCATGTTTTCTGGTTTGCCTAACAGTGAAATTTGCATGTCAGGGTCCACATCATTTGGTTTGATTCATTGTTTTTGAATGAACATATTTGAAGTTGAGACTCCGGAGTGACACTTATGTCCTCATTGTCTGATGAGGGAGAGTCAGTAAATGTGGAAAGATTAGGAGTGTTTACCTTTTTTTTTCCTTATACTTGTCCAGCTCATTTTCCTCCTTCACCCAAAGAGCTTTCAGACCATTTGACTTGATGAAACCTCTGCAGCTGGAGGTCCAAGTTCCTTGAATCTTGAATTTTCGCAGTAGTGATGCTTGTTTGGCGATGTCGGCGTTCTTCTTCTAGTGCTCATTGATGTATACGTTCCTTCTTTTTAGGCGTCTTCCTTGCTTTCTCTTTTCTGTTAATGAATGGCAGAATTACTGCTGGTTTGAGTATTTTTTTTTTTCGTGGCAACAGGTGACAAGCTTCAGTTTCCTCGCTCTAGAGTGTCATCCCTTGACTGTCCATGTCTTTAACCACCTGTTGCTGGACCGCGGCCAACAACAAGACTCACAGCGAACCTAACCCAACCATAAAGTGAGCTCAACTAAACCACAGAGGACGGTCTGTAGTTGTGACGAGGGGCCTGGTCCTGGTCAGTATCTTTGGTCTTTCTCTAATCCCGATTACAGTACAGTATAAATATCCCCAACTGATAATGTAGCGCTGATATAAATACGTAAGCTTCATAATAAGTGTGGCTAAGAAATGTTGTTAAAAGTCCTGTTTTCCTCAAGTATGTATAAAATGGAAAGATGATTCATATTTTGATCCTGATTTTTACTGGAGAATGTATATTATTCAACCTGATTCAGGATCAGTCAGTGTGTGGTTTGAATAAGGACAGGAGGGTGTGGACAACAGCACAGGGCTCTATAATAATGATCTAGTGCCAGATATAATATACTTTTGTTTCATTTATAACGGTCTTTTTTATTTCAGTTAAAGAAGAAGCCACTAAATGAAAACTCCTTCCTCTGCTTCTTAACCTACTGTATCTGTAGCATCTCGGTGTTTACAGCTGCCTGTGTTTTTTGATTGTACCATGTGGATATGGATGACAGTGGGTAAGCTCCGTGCTCTATATCAGCTCTGGCAACAGGCTACAACAACAACTGGTCACATGTACAGTATATATCACTCCGCCTCTAAGCGGCTGCTATTTAGCATAAGTGTATGTGTGCGACACTATTTACTACAGCAGGGTCACTGTCATAGAAACACACCTAGTGCCTTAAAGTGATGTTTGAATCTTCACTGCTGAGAGCACTTTGTTCTGACCTTCACTTCCCATGGCCGTCTTCTCCAGGAAGCATCGACCACTCAAGTATCACATTATTGATTGTTCGATTTGTCGGTGCATGTGGAGGAGGGACGGGCTTCTTTTCCCTCGCTCTGAAAATCATTCAAAAGGCTGGATGAAAAGTCCCTTTATTAAAGGTGTCATGGTTACAGTATAAAACCCTCCTGTTTATCTTTGCTCTTCCTTTCTGAACAGTTACAGTGATCAACCCAATCTGTTTCTCTAATATTTCAGTCATAAATGATCCGTCTTACAAATATTTGGGCTCTTTCTTTAGAGTAAGTTTCATGTTTGTTTTTTACTTATTTATTCAGTTTATATCATTATATACAGTAAGAGGCAAATGGCTGCAGACATTCATTCCATCACTGTTCATACATTCTGATGCACAGCAGTGCTTTGAGTTTTTGCGAAATTTTGATCCAAAAATAATAATAATAATTCTGGGGTTGACAGAATGCCATGTGTCACTTTTACAGCTTTTTTTTCCAAACAAGGTTGGCTCTACTTTACTTCTACAATCAAACTGCACTGAACATTCAATAATTTGATCATGTTTTTGGATTCAGAGGTAAACTCTGCTTTAAGTTACAATACAATACGATTGAATTGGTGAATGAAAATGAAAATCACCATGTATATGTGAATTCAAAATCTAGTGGATGTTCATAGAGAAGGCCCTCTGGGATGGATGCATAATAATGGTTTCAATCTGAAGCGTGAATGGGGAACGCATTCCCCCACCTTTCAGTTTTTCAAGGTAAAGGTTCTTGGAAATATTCAGGAGGATCCAGCAAAGATTTGATCTGATATAATGGCGTTTAATGAGAGTGTTCCGGCAAATGTTCCTGAAACTACAAATTTACAAATTAAGCACTGACTATGAGTATTATTATATATAACATATTGAATAAGTTTATTTTAAAAGTGAAACAATTTGCTCTCACTCAAAAAAAATATAATAAAAAATCAAGTCATAGATATTAACACATATTTGACCATTTGATCAAACTCTAACAGACATGCAGCCACAAAGTTTGTGTTTGGGGTCATAATCGAGGGCACAAAGGGAGAAAGAGTTGGTGGTTACTGGCAGACTTAAACGTGTCTGGGGTCTCACTAATGACAGCATGTAAACTGAAATCAATAGAACATCATGCAGCCCATGTAAAAGGGCCATTAACGTGCCTTTGTTGCACTGGTGTGTCCTCATTGGACAGTGGCGTTATCTTCTGCGTGCACTCATTGTGTGCGTCTGATTGGACACATGTTGTAGTCACAAGTCACGCAGATAACCATCGGGCTAAAGAAAATACTGTATAGGACCCAGGGGAGTGTGGAGGATCCATAAGGCATCATTCACACTCCTGCCAATAAGCACCAGCGTCGACAGAGCTCACATCCACCTTTGAACCACGCTATAATGAGAGACATAGTACATGAATGTTAACTCAGTCTGTCTTCTTCACTGTAACATCCCACATGTCCTTACAAATATGACACGTTTCCTGCTAATAATCAATCAACCTGTCTGCCTCGCACCGAGTAGCATGCTAGCCTGTGTGTCGCTGTTGAGAAACTTAGCCTTTGCCCTGCGGCTCTGGTCACTGTTGCTCTAAAGGAGGAAGAACGCCCTCTGCTGGCCTAAAGTACAGGCCAAATATTTTTAATTAATTTACTACACACAAAAAAAACATCAAGGCTAAGAGGTAAACGCTTACACAAAGCACAATATAGACATTTAAAACCTCTTTAAATCTCTCTGGGGTGGACACTAATATTTTGGCGTCATTATTTGTGGTCCAGACACGTGCGGTGGTGGAGGGGGCAAAGAGGGCCTGACCAAATGACCAAAATCAATAAACAGACGGCATTGAATATTGAAATGTCCTGTCCTCTGCTCTCTGTTGTCTGTGCTCTGTCCCCTGCTCTCTGTGTTCTGTCCTCTGTTCTCTGTCCTCTATTGTCTGTTCTCTGTGCTCTGTTCTCTGTGTTCTGTCCTCTGTGCTCTGTTCTCTGCTCTCTGTCCTCTATTGTCTGTTCTCTGTGCTCTGTTCTCTGTCCTCTGCTCTCGGTACTCTGTCCTCTGCTCTCTGTTATCTGTGCTCTGTCCTCTGTTGTCTGTGCTCTGTTGTCTGTCCTCTGCTCTCTGTGCTCTGTCCTCTGTTGTCTGTGCTCTGTCCTCTGCTCTCTGTCCTCTGCTCTCTGTCCTCTGTTGTCTGTGCTCTGTCCTCTGTTGTCTGTCCTCTGCTCTCTGTGCTCTGTCCTCTGTTGTCTGTGCTCTGTCCTCTGCTTTCTGTCCTCTCTTGTCTGTGCTCTCTCCTCTGCTCTCTGTCCTCTGTGCTCTGTCCTGTGTTGTCTGTGCTCTGTCCTCTGTTGTCTGTGCTCTGTTGTCTGTCCTCTGCTCTCTGTGCTCTGTCCTCTGTTGTCTGTGCTCTGTCCTCTGCTCTCTGTGCTCTGTCCTCTGCTCTCTGTCATCTGTTGTCTGTGCTCTCTCCTCTGCTCTCTGTGCTCTGTCCTCTGTTGTCTGTGCTCTGTTGTCTGTGCTCTGTCCTCTGTTGTCTGTGCTCTGTCCTCTGTTGTCTGTGCTCTGTCCTCTGTTGTCTGTGCTCTGTCCTCTGCTCTCTGTCCTCTGCTCTCTGTGCTCTGTCCTCTGTTGTCTGTGCTCTCTCCTCTGCTCTCTGTGCTCTGTTGTCTGTGCTCTGTCCTCTGCTCTCTGTCCTCTGCTCTCTGTGCTCTGTTGTCTGTGCTCTGTCCTCTGCTCTCTGTCCTCTGCTCTCTGTGCTCTGTCCTCTGCTCTCTGTCCTCTGCTCTCTGTGCTCTGTCCTCTGTTGTCTGTGCTCTGTCCTCTGCTCTCTGTGCTCTGTCCTCTGCTCTCTGTCCTCTGCTCTCTGTGCTCTGTCCTCTGTTGTCTGTCCTCTGCTCTCTGTGCTCTGTCCTCTGCTCTCTGTCCTCTGCTCTCTGTGCTCTGTCCTCTGTTGTCTGTTCTCTGTGCTCTGTCCTCTGCTCTCTGTCCTCTGCTCTCTGTGCTCTGTCCTCTGTTGTCTGTGCTCTGTCCTCTGTTGTCTGTGCTCTGTCCTCTGTGCTCTTTGCTCTGTCCTCTGTGCTCTTTGCTCTGTGCCGCTTACAACACGTGAGAGAGAGATGTGGTCGTGGTCTCACAGGCTGACGTGGCGAGGCCGCTTGGTCGTGGTACCGCTCTCTCTCGGGCTCCAAGCCTTTGAAGCTGTTATGGTCTCTGAGGTGGTGCCCTCTGGCTGATGTCAAAAGCTCAATGCTATGCTGAAATTGCAATTGTCCTAAAAAGTAGCAACTGAATAGTTCAAATCATGTCAAATGATGGGCAAGCGTAAGGATTTGGTTGTCTCTTCACTGAGACAAAGAGAGGTCAGAGGTCAGGTCTGGATCTTTCTTACTGGAACTAAGTGTTGCTTCAGAAAGTATTTTGACTAAGGAGTATGGACCTTACATTTTCTGTCAACCCCCGAGTGTTTCTGAAGAGCTGATGGCACAAGTGCATGTCTCCATAGTGAGATCAATAAAGTCTTGTCTTATCTTAGTTTGGCGGGAATTTGAGCCAATTGGATTAAGTGGAAACATCCTTGTTGACCAAAGAGGAAAAATCCCCAAAATGAGCACAGCTGAATGTTGTTCAGTCCATCTTTATTCACTTTGACAAGGGTTAGAAAGTGTCTGTGTTACACCTCAGTCTGATATCCAAAAGCAGTATCCTTGTGCCAGTACTTCAGTCTGGTAAGGTCTTCTCTGTTAAGAGTCATTTTAGAAAGTTTTTCCACAAGGGTTAGGGGATGTGCCTCTTTTGATTTTTGAGCCCCTGCCCCTGTGCAGCCCCCTGCACGGCCCTGCTGTATGGCTGTGATGTCACTTGTCAGGTTCTTGAGTGTAATAAAGATGAGATTGTGTCCCCTGTGTTGGAAAAGGTTTTAATTACACCGGTCCCTTCAGAGAGAACAGCCTGCGCGCCGCTCTCTGCACAACAAGGGCGCTGTGTCTTTGGGCGCCTCTGTCTTACACCGATACGTCAGGAGCATCTTCAACAACGCCAGGGCGTCAAATCTCCGACGCAGCGCAGGCGCCAATATTACACAACTGTGTTTTAGCCAGAGGTACATGAGGTACTTTTATGTAACAAAAGTGACAGAGAGCTACTAATGCATCAGAGAGACTTGTTTAATTATGTTATGTCCTTCCTTATACTTTAAGAACCTAAAGGTTTCTGTTCAACACATTGAGCAACAAATTAAATGTCTCTAAAATGTGACGTAAGAAGCACTTGTAGAAATGATAAAACCTTGGGCGAGTGAGATCCCTGTCATCAGCCTTGACCTTTTCCGACAGAATTATGAAACTGAATATTTTTTTAATGAAAAGTGAGCAAATGCTTTACATTTGAGTGTTTTATGTCGGCTAAACATAAATAATAATCTATTATAGAAAACGCTATCTCAATGGCCGCCGCCTGGGCGCCGCCATGTTTATTTCCCATACCGACTTTGAAGCTAAGCAGGGAAGTGCC